>NC_060956.1:8242998-8372998 GCF_910589235.1 Vespa crabro | reverse complement strand
TAGTAAAAGAAAAAAGTAATTTCTTCTAAATCCTTACGTAGCACGATTTCTCAGTAAATGAGAGAGAAAGAGTGAGTGAGAGAGAGAGAGAGAGAGAGGGAGAGAGAGACGAAGAAAGAAGATGAAAATTCCGTGTATATAAGAGTAAAAGAGGATGTAATGCAGTGCGTCCGAGTTTCAGTCACGGAGTCTCCCACAATACATCGAAGTCACTTCACCGTGCTGGATGTAACGGAATCGGATTATGCACTTTATTACCCCTTAAATTTTACTGCTCCGCCTCTCGCATCTATACCGACTAGATTTGTTTCCTACTCTTCATTCTCATCATTCGATGAATCTATATAATATCCATGCAGCCTTCGGCAAGTCGATCTTCGATGTCTATATCATTCGAATTAAAAGATTTCTATCTGAATTAGTTACGACGATAAATTATCCGAAGGGAGAAAACCACTTGCTATAAGATTATTCCTTAGCAATAATCGATGTGTAAAATGCAAGCAAAACGATGTGTAGAAGGATGTTTTACATAAAGTACAAAGTACAATGAATCAAAAGAAGTTCTACCAAGTGCATAGATCATGATCATAGGTTCATCGGTAAATACAATCCAAGAATTCTTGCTCTGTAAACGCTGAAGTGAACACGAAGAACAAGATTCTTCTCTTCTTTGTTCTTCCTCTATCTCTCTTTCTCTCTCAATCGTTTTCTCCTTGGCGTAGTGGCCAAACGGGAAACCACGACGGACCTGTTGCGGGGAGAAGATCGTAACTCTTGTGGTAGGATGCGTAGATACGTATACACCGACGTAAAATCACACGAGTATATAAACAAAGAGGGAGAAGGAGGAGGAAAAGGAGGAGAAGGAGAATAAGACAGAGGTGGGAAAAGGAAACAATTGTAAACGTATGCTTCATCGTTGTATTTGATAATGTGGGCGTACGTATTCCCGTTCTGATATGCGTGTTAGTAAAGAAGAATAGAGCTCTTAGAGATAGAGAGAGAGAGAGAGAGAGAGAGAGAGAGAAAGAGAGAGAGAGAAAGAGGGAGAGAGAAGGAGGAAGGGAGGGAGGGAGGGAGGGAGGGGCCGAAGGCTGAGTCAGGAGACAAAGACACCCAGAGTGTACGAGCTATGTAATAGTACCGGCAGTTAGCTCTGGTAATTACACTACTACGTTCCATAGTAGCTAAAGATGGCAGTAAAACAGTCTCGTGGCTAGAAAACGATGGAATAAGACTATCAAGGTGGTGAAGCCTAGAACAAAATTAGGGGGATCTGAAGGAGCCACTGAGGTAACTATGTTTCAAAGCTACTTGTACTGAATCGCTTAATAAACATGATATTTGTAAACCCATTGTTCTTCCTATTAGTCTTTAATCCTTACCATTATTTCAATAGAGATCCTGATATTCAACTTTACAACGATATCATCTTTAAGTTTCTCATAAGAATGAAATAGAAAGATAAAAAGGTCGAGAGAAAAAGAAACAGAAATCTTTCTTTACGAGTATCACGAGTCGTATATCAAGAAACAGAAATCGATTTATTGGCTGCTTGCCTCCTGATAAAAGTGTCGAAACTATTTTCAAATAAGATCACGCACGTTCTATTTTTTAAAATTATATATCGTATTAATGGGGAAAAAAGGAATAGAAAGAGAAAAAAGGACAATAATCAAAAGTGTCGTATAGTGCAGCGATAATCGAACGAGAAGTTTAATTTTTGACGATAATGCTCTCGATTTATTTGTAAAAGGTCGAACAACTTGTTTGAACACAACAATATATATAAACAAAAAATTTCACTCCTCGTTCTCGTGTACGTAAGTACTTACGAACCCAGCGTTGCAGCAGAGGATATTTATTACGGCTTCATTTGCAGATCGATGCATCATATTACGAGAAACCTAGAAATAACGCACGTTCGGTGATTTCTGATGAAAAGAGCGAAGAAAATGAAAATAGAAGGATATAAAATTATCGATTTTTCCTTCGGTAATAAGTAGAAATGGTGTACCTCGCATTCGAATTTCCACAACATAGTTCACTTGTAAGAAATTTAGCAATATATATAAATGATCGCGTGCGTTAATGAATCATTGCAAGGAACATGAGGAATATTAACGAATTTCGCACATTATTATTATCTTCGAGTAAAAGTAGTATATTATATATGGATAAGTAGAAGCCTGTCCGTTATTAATAAAGCAACATGCTATGTTAATGAATCTCGTAGTAATGATCTTACGAGGGATCGTTGTCGCCTGACACTTATACTCACTCGACACTTAACATGTTTCTTTTGCTTTTTTCTTTTTTTTTTTCCTTTTATTTATCTTCCTCCTCGTACAATCGATATCGTACTTGGTCACTCGTCGTAGACGTTTCTTTGCAAATGAACATACGTTATTCATTGCGAATGATTGGCAGTATCAGTAAATGTATCTACATTATTATGTGATGCATGATATATCTATCAGTTTAACGGATCGATTAATTATTAATCCCATTGTTTACACATTCATGCTCGTATCTCCAATTGGATATGCATAATCCATTATTTTATAATGGAATTCATATGACGGAAGCGAATGTGTACAAACTTGTACAGTTTCAGCGATGTGTTATAAATAATTATCAAGAATATACTATCTATCTACTCGAAAACGAAAAAAAAGAGAAAGTGGGTTTATTAAATTTTCTCAGAAATTTACAAAGATCGCGGATGCGATCTTTTTAGACACTTTTTTAGGCAAGCATTTCGTTTTTGTAACGCTCGAGCTGTCTCCCACACTGCAGTAACAGTTTGCAATGCCACACACAGGATGTCGCTCCGTTAAACACTTTTGAGATAAATTGAGAATAAGACGAAAGGGAATGATCGAGTGACAGAAATACAGATCGCAAGCTTCCGTGAATAACCAAGGCTGACATGGACTGGCTCGCGAGATTGATGCACATTTTCAAAAGAGAAAGATTAACGCGACGCGTTTTTATTTGGTTGTTCATTTTTACTTCTATTATCGCACACTTTTCTGCTTTATACGAGCGATTACGAGAGTAATTTAGAGTTTTTTGACGTTCATTTGAAACGTATTCATTGGACAATTAAATTTACTGCATTATCTGGAATCGCTAAACTCTTTGAACTCGGTCGTATGCGTGCATACATATATATACACTTAACTCGCTTTTAAAATAAAAATACCTATTGAGATAAGAGAAAAAGAGAGAGAGAGAGAGAGAGAGAGAGAGAGAGAGAGAGAGGGAGATATAAAGAGAAACGGAAAGTAATTGGTGTGAGGAATTGTGGAACTCGTGCTTGAATCCGTGCGACTTCCGATATTTGATAGCGAGATTCTGAATTCTCGAGTCTTAGCGGCGCTGCACGTAACCAAGTTTGATAAAAGGTTTCTCGGCTAATCGAAGCTCTAAATTGGCCACACGTTGAGTTAGTCACTCTTGTCATACCTCGATTCAGATCAGCTGAGCTTTTAATTCCGTCGGATCAAACGCGTACGCGTGAAAAAAAAATTTTTTTTTTTTTTATATTGCATTGGCAACGGTAGAAGTCAATTTTCTACTTTTTCATTTATTTTTTTTGTTTTTTTCTTTAATGTTTTTTTCTCCATCGCAAAAGATCGAACAATTTTTTACTTAAAAAGTTAAAAAGATCCGAGTTCGTTAAGGAGTTCCGCATTTAGGCGAAACTGAATGACTCAGTTAATTCGATTACATCATCGATTTACGTTGGCGTTTCCGTTGGGAGATTCGTTTAGCTCTTGTGATATCTATTGAAAAGGCATAGGTCCTCGTATTTGAAAACGCGCGCCAGGTTTGCACGGAGCATTTCAACGGTACACCGGGTCAGTGGGTGTTCCAGACCAATAGGCTATGTCTATGAATAGAAGAATCGTGTGCTGGCTGCTGATGCATTGCACCGTCTCTACTCTTTCTCTCTCTCTCTCTCTCTCTCTTTCTCTCTTTCTCTCTCTCTTTCTCTCTTTCTTTTTCTCTCTTTCTCTCTTTCTCTTTCTCTCTTTCTCTTTCTCTCTTTCTCTTTCTCTCTTTCTCTTTCTCTCTTTCTCTTTCTTTCTTTCTATCTTTCTCTCTCTTTCTCCCGGGTGCTCTTTTTCTCTTGCTCTTTCATTGCAGCGATATGCATGGGCGCGTCCCGTATAAAGAGCTTGCTTATCGTTGATTGAAAGCGTCTCATTGAGTAACAGTCGATGGACTTCCTCCGATATTTTTGCGATTTCCTCCTCACCTATATGTCAAGTATGTTCGTCCCCTGATCGAATCGTTTCGTTTAACCCAACTGTATACTCGTTTCGATTCGTTAAATAACGAAAAATATTAATTAACGTTTTGAAATCTAACATAAAAATTTCATTTCAGCGATTGACATATAAAATTTTCTAGAATCGTGATAATGTTTAACTAAGACGATAAAGAATAAAAGGAGATCGAAAGGTCGAAAATTAATTAAAAAAAAAAAAAATCAATCCTGGACGTCATACTCGCATCGCCAAGCACGATTATATAATTATCGTGGATGTAGGCTAAATGTGCATTTGAGTCAATTGGCGGGACCGAGCACGCCTAGTTACGCTGCAGCGTGCATTTATCGGTGTGTGCGTAACTATACATAATACATACATGTGCGCTCGTGTTATATACATGAACGCGTGTCGCGTGTTGCTAGCCATGTGCAATACGACCTTTAAGTGTGTGGTTCTCTCTCATTGTCAACGTCATAGACGCTACGCACCGGTACTACATGTGCGTCGTTAGGTTCATCGTTGTGTCGTTCTCATTGCGCAACCTTGGCCAGAAGGTTGCTATGCTCGCGTGAGAGAGAATCGACATATATACATGTTTGTGCATGAGAATCGAGTTGTCTAAGCGTCTTATTACATATATTTTTTCTTTCTGTTATCTAACTTTATCAAGTTTATAGGAAAAATGAAAAAACGCGAACTATTTATTTCCTGTTCTCTTATAATCTATGTAGAACATATCAAAATGATATGCCACTGTTTTACCAATTGATTCTATCATTCTATAGTTTAGTCAAAAATCATCCAAGATGATCTTATGGAATTCATTTTGATTTCAAAAAATAAAGTCAAATAAATCATTTGGTAAACTAGTTATGTATCAGTTTTATACATCCTATATCTATATGTAAGTGTAACATTTAAATTCCAACATACAAACATTCGCAAATCCGTTAGCGAAAATAATCTTCTTAACCTCCGTTCTCTGATATAACATTTTTTTCGAACGCCCAGAAGCACGAGTCCACATTAAAACAAACATTCCCGCTTACACACATACATACATAGATTAATATTTAGTGAAAAAAAGCTAGAGTAAACGATGTTTTTTTTATGGTGTGATACTAATTACGTCGCTTAACGAAGACAGATAGGAAGTTTGGTGAATCTACAACGTCGTTATACTTTATTAAATGTAGAACTGGATAGTTGCCAGTAGCATCTTCAAAAAAAAAAAAAAAAGAAGTGACATGACGTCAGCACTTCACGTTATAAGCACGAATAATCGTGCTTAGAATATATATTTTTAAGTTCTTTTATCAGAACAGAGCTTTATGACCATCTCGATTCTCTCCATCTTTACTATCTCTACTTTTCTACGCTTTTCTTCCCATTTCGACGAAAGTTAATCACCTTATCGAATGACTCTTGCGAAAGTTCCAGCCGACGAGAGAAGGGGTCGAGCCCATTTTCGAGCTATCCTCGAGTTCGTACATTATTTCATCCTCGATTCCTAGCACTGTCAGAACCGACTGCCTTCCTCGCGAGCGGCATATAAAAGAAGCGAACTTTCCGCGAGGAGGGATGAAAATCGCGTTTGTCACGAAGAAAATCGTAACTTTTCTGTAACTTCGACGAATCCCGACGAGTTCAAGCGGCGATAACAACACGTATATTATACGTATGTGTTCGTAAAGAGAGATCTATTTGCAACGAAAAAAAGTAATTTTTTCAACATTGCCCCATTCGAATTTCGTTTCTAAAAGATTTTTATTTTTCAGTGATTTTCAATCTTGTCAAGAGTAACAAATTTATAATATCAATAGTCTGTAACTAAGTTTTCATTGGTTAAAATAAATAAACTTCAAGCAGATCACCTGACAATATTTTACAACAAAGCATGAATTATAGGATGTTGCGTTGCTTATTATTGTAGTTGGACAATCAGCGAGAATGCAAATGTTATTTGACTTTAGATCAGCATGGAGTAAAGCAATCGACCGCTATGGTAGAATCGCGTTTCGATTTGGGCAGTTCGTTAGGGCGTCAAACTGAAATTTCGGCATATAGCAAAATTCCCGGTTTCATTGGTGTGCGTGCGGTTGGTGGCGACGTATTTTATTGGCCGTCATATCTGTCTCTGACAGGAGCAGGGTTTCCAACGATTAATTATAAACAACCGGCCGCAACAATGGCTCCGCGTAATTAAAGCGAGCGACTGCTTCCTTCTTCTCTCCTCTAACCTCCTCGCTATCCCTCCGTTACTTCGAATATTCTGTCGACCCTACTCTCCGTCGTCGTATAACCTCTACACGACAATGTCAAAGCTAAATATTTTCTGTCGATCGTTTTACCTATTATCCAAAAGCTCTTTTTTTCGTCTTTGAAATTATCAATATCGATAAGCGTTCCCTCGTGCACTCCAGCTAAAGAAAAAAGAAGGGAAGGGATCATTAACGAAAACTTAAGATTTTCTCTTTCAACAAGCACTTTTTCATTTTATGTACTTTCTAAATTAATCAACTGCTATTAGCTATCACGAATGATTTGGATGATACCATCACGAAATATATAATGTTTAGATATGTACTGATTACACGTCCTAACACACACTTTGATGAAAAGTTAATAGACCTACATATCTTTGAGTATATTTGGAGCACTAATTGCAAAATTACCATCGGTTTTACTCTCTCAAATCTAATTTTCAAACTATGACATAAGCTGTATATGAGGTGTAGCAGAAAACTAGTGAAATTGTTATTAGAAAACTCTGTATTTGAAAGAAATTTATAAAATCACATTATTATTAATTTCAAAGTAGTTTCCTTCAAAAACGTTGCTCTTTGTAACAACGATTGGAAGTTGTTTAGTATTATCGGTTTCAACTGATCTGTCACCACTTTTTGGATGTTGTGTACATTGCCATAATGATGATCTTTCAGATTGAATTTCAGTTTGGGGAAAAGAAAGAAATCTCCAGGGCTCAGATCTTGTAAATAGGAGGCTCTGAAAGCATTGAAATGTTTTTGATGACCGTGCAAAAATTTGATGACCATGCAGAGTGACTGGGAGCATTATTATGATGAAATATTCACCTATTTTCAATGTTTGGCCAGATATGATAAACTCCTTTCCATAGTACTGATTTTTTCAATATTAAAGATCAATCGAATTTATTGAACAGTTCCTTATATTTTTATATTGAAATTTTTTTGAAATGTAGTTTGTCTTCCACAGATTCTCGGTCTTTCAAAAATGCCTTATACAATTTGAATACTTATGATTTCGACAGTGCATGTTTTCCATACACCTGGATTTTCCAAATTTCCTATAAAATTTCACATATCACTACTACATGTACTGATACAAATTGTTGTAAACTAACAGCTAGTAAAGTTTAAAAATTTTTAGTTCACTGACTGATTATTTGGATTATAAAGATTTTATTCCGGTATAAGGAATAAAGTATTGTTACCAATAAACAATTTTCTAGTGTCTTTATTTTTTTGCCACATCTCATATAAAGCTATTATGTCATATATTAGATAATTGGATCTGATGAAACAATGAAACAGATGGTATTTTTGAAATTAACGCATTAAATATACCGAACAATGAGATTTATCTCCTATCAGTCAAACATTCTTTTTTTGTTGAGCGATTATCGCTCAATTGTAAGAGGACAAATATATATGATTACTCACGACTCTCAGCAACAATTATGAGTGAATATTTTCTGTCCGTTCGTCTTGGATACCTTCTTACCTGAAATAGTAATAACATGAGCTCGTTACTTTAGCGTAAATCATTAAGAACGACTCGTAGATTAATAAAATGAGTAATTCGAAACGACAAGATAACGAGGAGTATTTTCTTCATCCTCTCTCTCTCTCTTTCTCTTTCTCTCTCTCCCTTTTTTTCTGATTTAATCTGTTACTTGTCACTTCGAATTACAATTTTTCAACTAATTTGAAATAATCATTATCATCATTTACAAATAGCTCAATTACTAACGATTAAATGTGATTTGTTTGAAATTTCTCGTTTTTCCCTGAATGTCCACAAAAAACTTAGAAACCGTTCTCGAATGAACGGATCTTAAGGTTACGGCTACACTCCACGATACAAAACCTTCGTTAAACCTTAAGAGCTATTATTAAAAAAAATCATGTTAATGCTATCATAGGTAAAATTTCTAGTATATATTATTTTATATTAGAAATCGAAGAAGTTGAACGAATAAAATTAAATGTTCAATTATTATTAGATGAAAAGTAGAAAACTTATTGTTTATAGCGGTTACAAATAAGCATTTATTATGATTACTGCAAAGTAATCATGATTACTGACGAAGTCAGCATTTGTCCTGGCTTGTTGTGGATAGTATTGGCTTGGTATCCTCAATGTTTTCATCAATCATTTCTAAAATTGTTTCCTTTAATTTATATGGCAAATTTTGAATTTTTAACTGTTCCTTTTAAAACGGGTTTTATTAGGGAAAATCTTAAGTCTAAGAGGTAATTTTTTCGTGTACTATTTTTGATCCTTTTGGCAACGTTGGAGAATGAAAAAATGATATTGGAATATGTTGACGCATTCAACATCGTTCAATCATCTACCCTTTCATAATCATTTAAAATTTTTCTTTTTTTTAGAGACGCCATATTGTAAAGTTATCTTTGACAACCAAAAATAATAAATAAAAAAATTTCAAACTAAAAGTTCAAAAAAAGGATTTTTTATAAAATCTTATACTTATGGTATCATGGTTGAAATATTATCCAAAAGTAATTTTTTTTGTTATGTTTATGACAAAGTACATGAGAAAATTGATGATAATGTCGTCATTTCTGATAATATGATTAAATACCCATAAAATTATTGTTTTCAGGGTTCTTAATACAATTAAAACAAAATTTGCATGGGATGAAGTTTCATCCCTGATATCCTTTAAGAATTAAAAGTTAACGAAAAATAGCAATGTAGATATAATATAAATGTATGTATACATAATATTTGATACGAGTTATATGCATTTACGTAAAATACTCCGCTACACTTTTTCCAAATTAGTATTATTATTATTATTATTTTTTTTATTTGTATCTTGTTTCATTTCCTGCAAATACGCCAGTAGAATGAAGTTTCGTAAGAATCGTTCTCGAGCGGCGAACTGGTATTAAAAATTCGTACTTCAAAATGCCATTTTTTGACGATGAATTTTTCAATTGCAATTTTTTAGTATCAAAGGTAAAGAATGAAAAAAGAAAAAAGATACTCAATGACTTGATTTCGTGAGTGCCGAGGAAAGATGTTTCGATACATCCTGCGGCGCTTCCCGAAGTCTTTAGCAAGATATTACGCTCGTTAACGTCCAAACTCATGAGCGTTCAATAAAGAATCTGTGCGGGCTTCTTTTCACGCATAAGAAGGTAAATCGGACACCACGTGAGATCGGCCTCGCAGCAGGATCTTTTCTCTCTTCTTAACCGGTCCGTCAACACAAGCCTACCGCATTATATATATACCGTTCATAATAATCATGTTTGCACATTTCTCGCGTGCCTCGTATCTGGGTTATGCACAGTAACCTAAATTATCCAAGACATAAATGTATAATCAACGTTCACTTACAGGTAGAAAAAAAAATATGGGATGAACACAATAAATGATCGATTAAGAATATAGAATGTGTCTTAATTAAATCGATTCATTCATGATGATATAAAATGTTTAAAAGAAAAGCAAATATAATGAATAAAAAATACTTTCAGATATAAAGGTTAACAAGGATTTCTTATAATTAGTAAGAATTTCAATATTTCATAGAAAAATAAATGTGAAAAGATGAACAAAATTAAATAAAAAAAAGCTCACAAAATGAACACGTAAATTATATCCAAATAATACTTAAATTATTACACAGAACATTAATTAGAAACAAACGAGTTTTACTCATAGCAGCGACGCAGAATCGACGAAATCATTAAGAATCTCCTCAAAAGTTGGAATTACACAAATTTGCGGAACTAACGCTAGTAATTACACGAGCGCTTGCGTTGTCATATAAAATATTCACTATCCCAAAAGACGTCGAAGTACTTGAAAAAGGAATTCGTAAGAATAAAATAAACCAAAGCGTAAAACCCGACTCCCGTGACGCTCTCTTTATCTCTTTCTCTTACAACGTTCTTGTCTGGAACGCGTTTAATTATCCAGCACCGTTTACTTTAACGAATCCCCGTCTTAAGTATTAATGATTATTAAGGACTTAAAGGCGAGTACACTCGACAAGAATTGTCCTTCCCAGTGGATTGGCAGAGTCTATCACTAAAATTCGCTTATTCAGGGTGAATTTCAAGACCAGCATGAAACTGGTTCTTAAACAAAAATGAAAGACAAAATGAGAGAGTGAGAGAGAAAGAGAGAAAACATAGCCGGTACGCGGCAGGTGGATCTGACACCAATTTCACCCTTCGTCGTCACCCTTATGCAAAAGGACGCACGCGTGAACGAACGGCTGACAACGCGTAGAGACACGCGAGCCCACACGTCCACATCCGCTAATATACATATGCGCTAACACGCGTTTATGTCCGTGACTGTCCCATCGTGCGTTACGATCGGGTGGGCGAGAACGAGCAAGCGAGCGATCTGACAAATTTCAACGTCATTACTACTAATTTGTTTACACGACACTAGATAGGGCAGGTAACGCACGAGGCATGCAGCACCGGACTGCGAATATTCCACGAGGATTTCACGTATTTATTAGCCGCAATTAGTCAAGCGATGCCTTCCTACACGTACCACCGATCGAGCTGATTTTAACTAACTAATCTATCTCTAATGGGCTTTTTGATTTTTTCGAATAACATTAGAAAAGATGATTGTACTTTTCAAACATTTTCTTCTTAAAATATCCAAGAAAAAACAATATCTATGGACATACTATTGAATTTCAATTTACACTATTATTACACAATTAATACTATTGTTTTTAATGCAAATAAATTAATTGTATGTAATTATATGTTACTTGATATTTAAAAAAATTCAAAAAAGAAAAAGACTAAACTAAAGCTAATACTTAAAGTTAAGCTTACTTCCCCGCATGATGTTTATTCTGCTACGACCTAACTGGGACTACCGCTCAACAAAAATAAGTTTAAATATTTTCGAACGCATATATCGTATCAATGTAAATAATATCGAATCAAACGCACAAACATAAATAAATTCGCATTCTAATCCAATATCATTGTTATCATCGAACATTTAATTATATAGAAAAGATACTTAATTATAATACTTTAACTTATTCAAACGAAACGATATTCTAGTAAAGTTCGTAACAGTAAGAGTCGCACGTGGTACTCGACAATGAAACACACCAGCGGACTTTATTAGCCGTGAGAGGGAATTACGAAGAAGCGAAGTTTTCCATCTGAAGTCGTTAACCATGCCGTCAAGAGGGTGGACGTTGATCGCTTTATAATTGAATGCGAGGAAGACGGGGTGTAGCAACGGCACGAAAACGAGATGAAGCGTCTTCCTTTTTCGCCTTGCATAAATTTCTATTTGGAAGCTTTTCTCTCTCTCTCTCTCTCTCTCTCTCTCTCTCTCTATTTCTTTCTATCTCTCCCTTTCTCTTTCGTTCACACTTTTTCACGATCATAAATACGTAAAAAAAAGCAAACATATTCGTACATCCATCCTCTTAACTCGATTATCGAGTTCACGATTAACCTTACGTCATTATTTGATGTCTCCTTTTTCTTATCTCCGAACATCACACATTTCTACCTTTCACTTGCATAAATAAAATAATGCATTAATAGCAAAGATAAAAGTAATAAAAGACGCACATAGACGTACGCATACGTATTTAGATAATATAAAAATCTATATGTATAGAAGCGGAGTTAGAGAAAAATAAAGAAAAAAAAAGTGAAAAAAAGAGGAGAAACAGAGAGGGAGAAAGAGATGAAAAGTACAGGGAGTGTCGCGACTTTGCGACTTTTCAGCTAACAAACTGCAAATATCTGGACTGCGGCTGCAAGATGACGTTAATTAATATTGCCGACGGTACAGAGTGTCGGCGGAGGAGCGAAGAAGTCTGCCGGAATAGACGTTTGGGTTGGCGGGAAGAGAGAACAGAGAAAGAAAGATAACCCTCGCCAGGAGGTGGGCTAGGGACGAGGCAAATGGGAGATGGAAAGAAAGAGAGAGAAAAAGAGGGAAGAAGGTCTGAGTTTTTATCATCTCTCCCTCTCGACTCGATTCAGTTAAACTTTGAAATAACCCCTTAATGAGTCTGCCGTGCCGAGTAGACCGGATGCCAACGAAGCTCCCAGATTTTCCTCTCCTTCCCTCTCTCTCTCTCTCTCTCTCACTCTCTCTTTCTTTCTCTTTCTCTCTCTCTTCCTCTTTCTCTTCTCTCCATTCTATCTCTCTTATTCTTGCGTTTCATTTCTGAATCTTTCTCTCTCTTATTCCCCTTTTTCTTTTTTTTCTCTTTATTCTTCTTCCTCGTTCTCTCCTTTCCTTCCTTGCCTTTTACCCATACCGCTTTCATTCTCCTTGTCCTTTTTTCTCTTATACCACTCGACCGAGACTACGGCCTCGATTATTGCTCGTCCCGTGTTGTTTTATGAATTCGCTTTATACACCCTGGACGCTTAAAGTATTGGTGTTATACAGTTTTACATAAGGAAATAAAATAATATACTAATAAAAGGAAAACTGTTTCAGCATATATTACAATAAAAAAAACTTAAATAGATCTATTTTATATAACCATACACTTTCATTCTTAATAATACAATCTATTGACTTACAGCGTAAAGTGCATTAGATCGTTCGTGACCGCGTTGACGTGCATATATTTAATAATCTTCTATAGGACGTATGTATCAACAATTATTATAAAAACAATTTTTGCAACATACAAGCGAATCTGATTACGATAGATCACCTTCATTTTTGAATAAAAGAGAGACGTTAGAAAACATCGAATTTCCTGATACTCTTTTTAAATGGTCAATCGAATTTGTCGATTTGTCGCTTTCTCGCAATGGAATTTTCATAGAAATCAAAGAACATACAGTTGGGAATGTCTGTTGATCGTAGAATGAAACGCGGTCTCCGGGATTTCCATATTGGTCCATATACGTGCTCGAGAGAAGGATATGGAAGCGGAAGCAAAGGTAAAGATCGTACGTCGACGCGCGTCAAACACAGAAACCCCATTAAGTACGAACTCGCGTGTCCGAGCTGAAGCTCTGCAACAATGCGCACTCTTACAGGACAAACAAACACCCCACCAGTTCTCTCTTCATCAGCTACGTAACCTCTCTACCTCCCAACCGTCCTACCCCCTCCTCTCTTCTCTCCAATCGAGTAAGCATTTTGCTCGGTAGAACACCCAACCTTTGTCATTGGGTATAGCTTTCAGTTCCACTCTTCCAAATACGAGATTGTATGTGTAAGTCGATTTTTAAAACGTTTTTATAACGACCTGCTCTTTACTATCTCGAACATTTCCGCACGGACGATTATTGATTATCACGAAAAAAAAAAGAAATATCTATAATATCTACGTATTTTGTGTACAAAGAAATAAGATACATGTTTTATAGATATTCATCGAACTTTCTGTCTATCTAAAATATTTAATTAAATCGTAGGTCCACCGACATAGCCATAACGCTATTTCATTTGTAATAACTGCTATCGATATCGTCTTGTATTAATTCGACGGAGGCTGTGATACTAGATCCAATGAGCCTTGACTAATGGGCAACCGATTTAATTACGAATGCCAAGTAGTTTTCTCAAAGGAGAGGATTCCTAACACTGAACAATGACAAGTAACAAGTTTTTATACTTTCAAGGAAAAAATATAATGAAAGCGAATAGTAAGAGGAATCCAAAATACGACTATTGCAATATTTCCCCGAAGAACTAATGTT
The DNA here is from genome assembly GCF_910589235.1 of Vespa crabro. Classification (NCBI taxonomy): domain Eukaryota; kingdom Metazoa; phylum Arthropoda; class Insecta; order Hymenoptera; family Vespidae; genus Vespa; species Vespa crabro. The sequence goes on along the minus strand of NC_060956.1, from coordinate 8,358,738 downwards.
TTACTCTGTGCATGTGTGTATGTGTGTGCGCGAACGTGCGTGTGCTTGTGTACGTGTGTATGCATGTCCTGGGTTTGCGTTAAATGAATGGTATAATTACTATCCTCGTGGCGAATAATTAGAAGGAAATATGCGTCAGTAAACTCCACAGAGTGATTGCAATTTTAGTGGTTCATCGAATTCGTTTTGCTCGATTGCTCGATATTAAACTCTCTCTCAGGTGGACTACACACTATCTTACCTCCGCATGAGTCGATATACGACGGACAGTTCAAAAAGAGGAACTGGTTTTCTCCGATCACGGGAATTAGAAGCCACAGAAAACTATTCCCACGATCTAACCTCCTCTTTAATTCCAAATGTCTTCTTTATTTCGCAAATAAGAAAATTGAGACGAGATTTCTCTTCGCCAACAGATCCGTAGAACCTGTTTATCTCTTTTTATCTCTTTGTGAAAGAACTACAAGAGAAAGAAAGGTCTCATCAAGTAATCATCGTCACAGACTTCAATCACAACGAATCTTTGTTAACGCTCACGCTGGCAGATTCTTTAAAAAAGATTACCAAAAGACGAAAAGCTCTTTCAGTTTTCTTCTGAGTTAACAAATATTCTTTGTCATGGTTCTCCCAAATAAAGGAAAGACTCCCATCGTGCCTTGTTAGATGGAAATTTTAACGTACTAATTCAAGACTTCTCTTCCAGAAGGCTTCAACTTGTTGGCACCGATTTCGATGTCATACGACTACCGCCATAGACGGTTATGTTTATGTTATGCTTTTCGATCTAGTCCCTAGCATATTCCCTACATCGTCTTTCAGTTCCAAACCAACAAAGCTCGGCGTCCTTCCAGCATAACCCCCTTCTCCATCGACTTTTCCCTCTCTCTCTCTCTCTCTCTTTCTCAGGCGATTTATTGTGCGGCCAAGGAGATTTCTGATTCTATTTTTAAACCCCCACCACTATTAATTCTCTTTAATTTTTGTTTTGTTTTCACAGCCACGTTGGAAAATGCACTGAACACGGCGAATTTCAAAGCCTTCAGGACGAAGAACACGAAGTGTGTTGCAGAGAACTCGACGACACGGAGGATGTGCTGGCAGTCGTCGCCATTGCTGTCGAGCGAAGGGCGCTTCTCTTCCCTTGGGCGCGTTTCATTCCGGTTTTTGGCATGGACCGACGAGTCTTTTTATGTCGTTCCTCTACCTACACTCATATACTTATAACTATACGTGTACGTCTACTATCACAATGCTTATCCACCGAATTTTCGGAGAAGTGGTAAAAGAGCCACAAGACTCCGAGTGTGCGTGCCAACGACACCAAGCGCTTCCGATCTAATGAGTTTCACAGTCACCGGAAACGGAAACGTTAAATAGTGTTGGAGGTCGACGTCGAGGAACAGCGATCGGCGTAAGCCAAACTATTCCTCTCGCCTTTTTTTCGTTTCAACTATGTCAAAAGACATTCAACGGATTCGGAAATATTAGAAACTTATTTGAGATATTTTTCAAGATATCGAATTGGTAGGAATTATATACGACTGATGATTTTACATAACAAAGAGTAGAAAAAATATGTTCTTCTCACGAAGTAAGACAGAATACTGATGCAAATATGAATAATAATTATAGAAATATGAATAATAGTAATAGAAAATTACTGATCAAGTAACTTTAATTTTCATCCAGAAAATTACATTATTAATTAAAAGAAATAAGAAATAATCTATCTTAATTGCAAAGAAACTAATATATTACTTTCCTGATTATTGGGAATTCGTTAGAAAGCTTATGTTTTTCTTTATTTTTCTCAATAATTAATATTCTCGGAATCGTATCACGCGATATCGCGTACACCGGGAATCTCACAGAAATCTTTAAAGATTGAAAAAGTGCATTCTACGACTTTCTAGGATTATGGCTTTCACGACTTTAAGAATCAATTACGTAAAAAGACTGGGAAGTAGACATAAGACCGCTTTTTGTCGTGTCTTTTTTCCATGCGACAACGAGAGCAATTGATTCGCTTGTAAAGAGGTCGGATCAATGAGCTGGCACTCCTTAACAGTCATGGCGATACGCGACCTTCACGTCCATTGAGTGAAATATAAAATGTACTAGGAATGCGTGCGATTTGAAGGATTTTTTAAAGAATTCGTCTTATTGTATTATTACTTATATGAAACATATGTATTTTTAAATCAATTATCGACCAAAATGGTTTCAAATTACTAACTTTAGATGACAAAGAAGAATCTTAAAATTGCGTTAAGAAAAACGTAATTCATCGTAGATTTTATCAAGTGTTCGATTGTAGAAAAGCCACACAGAAAATGCGTCTCGTTTGAGAGAATATGTATATCGATGAGACGATTTGCATGGGGGAACGTAAAAAGATAAAGCAGGACAAGCGATAAAAATGTAAGGCTAGGTGGCCCCCATCGAGGCGGAGTCTCGCGTTTGTGGAAGACAAACAAAGCCGAAGAGAAACCTTCGACGACCGGTCTTTGGGTGCGCGGCATCCAACGAAGTAAGCAGAGAAGAAATAAAAGAAAAAGAAGAAAACGATAGTGGAGGAGCTCGAGAGGAAGAAGAAAAAGGGGTAGAAGAAGAAGTCTAAGCTACGACTACTAGGAAGCGCTCACGGCCGTTATGGATGCAAATCCGCGTACGAAACGTATAACAGATTTGCAAGAACAAATACACGCCTGGGAGTTTCGTTCTAGAAGTGTACGGTGTGAAAGAAAAAAAAGGAAAGAGAGATAAAGAGAAATATATATATATATATATATATATATATATATATATATATAGAGAGAGAGAGAGAGAGAGAGAGAGACAGAGGGAGATAGAGGCCGAAGAGAGGAAAGGTTGCTTCGCTCTCGATGGATTCAAATGAGGATAAATATTTATAAAAGAGCACGGGCCGATGGAGCTTCCTTCTTGACTTCTACTAAGATTCTTCTGCAATCTTTTTTGCACCAGTACGTGGAGGATGGTCACACTACTGAAGATATAACGCGTCGTTGGCGGAGGAAGGTAACGAGCTGCCCCGAAAAAATATTGCTTCGTTCTCTAACGATATAAAAGAGAGAAAAGTTGTGATCGTACTAGGAACGAAAAGTATTGTTTAATAACGACAATTAGAAATAATATTTTCAAACTATTCGAAAGACGATGAGGCACATAAATATAATCAAATTGATCGATTCGTTTTTGTCAAAGTTTCTTCATAAAAACATCTATTTACCAAACACGAACGCGATTCGAAGCATGATGATATGATGACAAAACTTATTTAGAAGAACTGCATTCCGTACGTCGACGAAACGGCAAAAAACGTATTGCGTCAGGGCAACATAATAGCACTTGGAACATTGAGCGTTTCTAGTTTACATGTAGTTCAATGAATGGACGAACTTTACACCGTAGAAGAAAACTTATGCGTCTTGTCAGACAAATATCTGGATTTGTTCATGACATTCCACGAAAAAATATAAAGGAATTTATTTAAAAGTAATTATGCCATATTAATATATATATATATATATATATATATATATATCCCTGAAGAACGTCAAATACAATAATAGTTCTTAAAGAAAAGTTTATCATGCTAATGAAACTGTCTTTAGATTTATGCACCAATATAGCCGGAAGCTTAAACACGTTACGAACTATTGGATTAGCGAGCGTAAACGTTTAGCTCGTTAACAGAAGCAACCGCATTATTATTAGAATTACGAGAATAACATAATATTATCTTTCTCTCGTAAAACGAATGAAATCAAATCCACGACTCCCTCGTCGAGGTTAAATAACGAGCGGTAGTGAAATGCAGTCGGCAAATGGCTGACAGAGAAAGAGAGAGAGAGAGAGAGAGAGAGAGAGAGAGAGAGAGAGAGAGAGAGAGAGAGAGAGAGAGAAAGAAAGAGAAAAAGAGAGGAAGAACGTATATAAGTGTGTGCGTGCATACGTGCGTGTGTTCGCGGCCATGAAAAAAAGAGGGGAAACGAAGAGTGAGCACACGGTAGAGCGAAAGAGAAAGAGTGAGTGAGAGAGAGAGAGAGAGAGAGAGAGAGAAAGAGAGAGAAAGAGAGAGAGAGAGAGAGAGAGTGAAAGAAGGGTCAGCAGGAGGAAGAGACAGGATGAGGGTTCGTCCCGCCTAGTAAATGCGAGTGACGTTAATGGGGGCTAAATAATTTCCTTTATCGTCTGATGCTCTCCGCTGACGCACACTGCACCTTATGAGATCCTCTTCCGGCCGTAGAAGATTTCCCCGATTTTCTTTTCGCGATAAGAAACCACTTTCCGTTCAATCCAAGTCAAATTCAGACGCGCCTTGTTTGCCGGAGGTGAATATTAAAAAAGTCGCAAGAAGAGAGCCGAGAACTCCGTAATAATGTTTCCGTTTCGGCGTGGAGAAGAATAAAAAGATCTCGTTGAAAAAGGGAGATCGGAGACCTTTTGATACTTCCATAGTATAAGACGATCGGTAAAAATCGATCTGAAACTTTTAAACGTTTCTCAGTATTCTTATATTTTTTGTGATCTCTTAAGCTTGAAACTTTATGTGACAACATTGAGATTTTTCGAATTGCTTTATTTCTTATATAAAATCAAACTATAAATCTGCCATTGACACTTTTATTCTCTAAAGTTTCTCTTTCTCTCTCTTTCTCTCTCTCTCTCTCTCTTTCTAAAAAAAAAAATCGTTTATTTGGAAAAAACAAATAATTAAGCGATTTTTTTAAACGATATCATGATAATTACGTTAAATTCAAAATACATGCTCATCTCTTGTGTGATATAAATAAGTTACAACGAACGAGTCCTTAAGAGAGACACACGTTTTTATGTACATATACATATATGAAAACACAATTAAAAATTTAGAACGGCAACTTGTATATTACAATAAAAACGTATATGACTTCTTTAAGAAAGTAATAAATCACAGATTTTAATACATTCATAATGCGATTTGGCGTTATGAAACCAAATACATATAGTTACGCTAATTTAAGAAACGAAATTATACTATACAACGAATTTATACTATAGATAATGCTTTCATGAAAAAATTCATGATCAAGAAGTACCGGAGAGAATTAAATTTAAATTAGAAAATAGAAAATGGCTTGTTAAAATTTGCTTAGATAACAATGTTTCGATCTCCGAAGGAAGAAAATGCAATGAATTCGTACGAAAAAATCGCATACGGATCGTTGTTACACGCATTTTTACCGCCTCCATATATAATAGGGAGGTACTTCTCGTTGGCAGGAAAATTATGATAATTGCTATGACCCAAAAACTGACGTGCCGTGTAACAGGATTTGAACGATCAACGTTATTAGAGCAAATGGGAGAAAGAAAAAAAGGGAGAGTAAAGGAGGAAACGAGAAAGAGAGAGAGAGAGAGAGAGAGAAGACGATCAAAGATCGCAAAAGCAAGAGGGATACAAAAAGAGAGTCTGCTACCAACGATAATAAAAACGACTCGGATATCGATTTGTTTCAGACAGTGAATTTGTTCGGCCATGAATACCAAGGTTTATGTCTTTCTTTTTTTATTTAATTAATGCGCCTTACAATTCCTGTATGAAGAAAAACATTACAATGCGACAGGTACTTTAAAACATAAAAAATGCTCCTCTCTCCCTCTCTCTCTCTCTCTCTCTCTCTCTCTCTCTCTCTCTCATCTTTCTGTTTTTCTCTTCTCTTTGAGCATAATAATTTCGTCGATACATATCATAACCACTTTACAATTGTAATCAAATTCTAGGTCTAGTATCTTTTTCTTTCCTTTCTTCTACTCGATCAGAAGAAAAATCTTAAGGAAAGCGTGACGCTTGTGGAAATATCGTGTTTCATTTTAAAAATATATTTTCGATAGAATCAATATTTCCTGCGGGAAAAACTTAGAATTTTTTCAGAAACGATTCCTTTAAGCCTTAAGTTGTCGCGGGAAGTTCGTTGGATCGGAAACAGGCTTCTCAGGTTTGTTTGAACGAGGCAACGGCCTCGAAGAAGATCCGCATAGAGTTCATCGAGAAGGCTGACGCTGACGGAGAGATCACGTCTGTGAAAATTGTATGCCCGAGAGAAAGAGCGAAAGAGAAATGCTCCAAGCAAAGGGAAGAGAGAAAGTCCCTCGTGTCGTTCTCCGTCCTCTGTAATTTTCTACCCTCCCGTATACTCTCAACCTTCCTCTCTTTCTCTCTTTCAACTCTGATCCCTTTATATCTTTCTAACACTCCGGTCTCATGTTCTCACGAGCACGACCTTCGCGGTCTTACGTTGTTGCACTTTTGAAGAGGACAATGTATTCGACCTTGTATATAACCTTCAAATAAATTTGAGCGATTTCTTATAAAATAATTTGATAATAAGTTTAATAATTTAATAATAAAGAATGATCAACCGGTAGACCTTTTCTGTTTTCTCTCTTTTTTTATATTACTTCGATGATCTCCATGATCGTAGACAAATTAAGACTCAAGTTAAGGTGATGAGAAAAAAGACGAATTAGTAAAGAATATTTTGAACGAACGAAAAAATTCCTAGCAAGGCTTGAACGGATGATCACGATATTGCATAATAGCTAAGTAAAAAGAAAAAGAAGCAAGCACAAGATCATTTGTCACTGGCCATTTACATACATCGCTCGATGTTTCAAGCTGACGTGTAAAGATGAATTGAATGAACCTTTGTTGAATATTGGATGAAAAGTAACTAGTGCGGTTATTCTCCTCCTACTCTGCTATCCTTCTCGTTCACGTCGATTTACTCTTTTTATTTCGCTCTCCCACAATTCTCTCGCATCCTCCTTTCGGTTCTCTCCGACCACGCTGAAAACCACGATGTATGGGAGAAACAATCGTATCGGTCAGTTCGGTAGTAAATTATTAAACGTTACTGACGTCGGGGAAAAAATAAACGGGATCGCTCGTTGCTTTTCATTTCAAATGGAATATTCAATGTACTGCTCGTTCGCTCTCGGACAGCTCGTGTCGTAGAAACGCGACGAATTCTTTCGCGTGTCAGGTTAATCCTTCCTTCGATCAGAACGGAAGTAGGACTTTGTCGTACGTAACGCCTTGTTTCTGTACGAAATTTACTAACGAAGTAATTTGAATAACAAAAGAAACATTACACGTGTTACTTCCCCAAAACTATTTCTTTTTAATTTTTATTAATCGATTAAACAAAACTAAATCTTACTAACAATTTTTTGAATATTTAAAAAGAATTGTAAAAAATAAAAAAAACGCGATATAAATTATAAACGTACTATAATACCTGATAACGTCGGCAATAACGATTGTTTTCCTTTCGTGACAAGATAGCCACTCTCTCTCTCTCTCTCTCTCTCTCTCTCTCTCTCTCTCTCTCTCTCTCTCTCTCTCTCTCTCTCTCTCTTATTTTCGAGACCGCAGCAAAGTACTTTGGGGTTAATAAGCTTAACGATTCCTGAAGCGGATACATGAGCCAAGCCGACAACCAGTGCACAAGCACAAGGGAACAATGGCACACTGTGGTTACTGACACGCTGGGAGCGAAAGAGAAAGGAAGAAGGGAAGAGAAGGGAAGGGAAGAGAGAGAAAGAGAGAGAGAGAGAGAGAGAGAGAGGAAGGGGAGAGAAAGCGCATGGGCTGGTCCTTGGTGGTTCTGTCGGCAGGCGCATTGACAGAGATATAATTAATGCGACACATATCCGTCGGCTGAACAGAGGTATGCACACTGGAGGTTGACGCAAATATACCACCACCACCACCACAGTGAAAGCGCGTCCATCGAGTGCAACCTCAATAAACGTGCAAACTACCGTTTCATTCTCACCGTCCTTCATAATACTGCAAGTACCAAGATAAAAAGGTCGACGTTTTAGCCGATCGCGGTAAATCTCGTTTTCAGTTTGATTACATATGTATGTATGTATATAAATGTAAGTTTTTCACACTACACTTAATATTGATCAGATCGATCCTACTATGCCTGAAAAATTTCCGTGTATAAATCGATTAAAAAATAATAAGAAATTCGAAGCTTAAAGTATTAATTTTAAGTACGTACATTAAATATATACATACATATGTATGTAAGAATATGTAAGTACATTATCACTTATACGTGTACCGATATTGTTTCGTATCAGACATATCTTTTGTTCTCTTACAATGCTAATATTGCATATTATGTGCCGCACTATTGCGGCCGTTCTACATGAGCCTCGCATTTAAATACATATATTTCTGCTATAAATATATTTCTCTATAACGTGGAGACATAAATAGGAGAATACGTTCGTAAAAAAAAAACAATGTCAGAAAGAGAGAGTGAAAGAAAAAAAATATTGAAATAATACTAATTGAAAAATAGCTGAATAGTGATTTTTCTAAAGTAGATAGATTTTACAATCATAGTAATGAGATTATATTTTTAAAATATAAGTTATAGGAAAACGTTGGAAATAAAAACTACATGGATAGAATTATGATTTTCATAGGTCATTTTCATATATTGTATTTTTATCTGAAATCCTTAGAAAATGAATCTTCAAATCCTTTCAAAACTTTCCGCTGAAGCATATGGTATCATTCATAAGGTCCGAGAGTGTTAAGAGCGTATAATAAGTCACAAACCTGTTGTCGTTCAATACTTCTCAGACTACTCCACCTGAATCAACACATATTTTTCTACACTAATCAGAATCCTCATTGTCTCTTTCTTTGAATTTTCTCCAATTAATTAGAAGCTTCCTTTAAGAAACGTACTTCTCTTTATAAGGTTATTCAACTCCATTTATTCCAAGAACGAATAGATTCAAATTCCATCCAAAACAAATATTTTTTCGCTCTCTGAACACACGCAACTACGTCAAGCTATACCAATATCAGGCATTTGTCCTACTTCGATACAATCATTCGAGTTTTTTCCTTGACGCTCAAGCAATCACTCAAGCAATATTTCTGGTATATATTCTATGATATGTAACATATATAGTAAATGAGATAAATAGTTATCAATAATTTTTCATTTAACAAAAGAGATAATAATCAATCTAAAATAACATATAACGTATAATGTTTTCAATAATTTTTATTGATATTAGTATTATGCTTTAACATTAAAAATCTAAGATAGTGGATATTGAGCATCTGTTAAAAACAATAAACAACAATTCAATAACATTAGATGAAAGTTACCCGACTTAATTCGCGAAAATTAAAACAAAAGCAGAAAAAACAACTACAGAACTATGGAAGCTATTTCATAAAAAAAAGGAAAAAAAAACCAACTGGTGACTCAAAATTAGTAGGAACGAAAATAAAAATAGTTAAACAGCACACAAAAATAAAATTATTAGATAATTCACAAGAAGCAAATAGAATACATAGATCAAGAATCGATAAATGAAACCACTAGTTCAAAATTTAAATCATTTCCTTTACTCTGGATCATAATATTTACTCTGGATCATAATATAGACCCATTTTTAAAAATGCTTAAATAACTATTAAGATCCAAAAAATTCCTATTAAAGAAATTAAAGGGTAAATAATTGAAATTGCAAACCTGTTCTTCGTATATCGATGGATTGATAATTAGAACGCTCAGTAATAACAATGCAGACTATTACATCTTCCAGTTAAAAACAAAATAGAAGTTTAAAAGGTCTACACCTGAAAGTGAGCATAAAAGCTGATCTTCAGGGAAAAAAATCATAAAACAAGTAACATCGTTAATCTTACTAAAAATGATATACACACACATCATTATCCATATCGATAATCAAAGGAGAACAAGCTAATAACAATGAAATGTCATTACTATAATTGATACTATAATAGAAATTAAATGTCCGAGAGCGAACAAAAATATTGTATAATGTGTCAAATTTAAAAGGCACGATCACACAAAAGATTATTGTAATAAATCAGCTATATGTTCCAAATGTGTGCAGGGTCACATCTTTCGACTAACTGCTCAACTGATAAAAAAATACAAACTTTATCTGTTCAAACTGCAGTAACAAACATTCTGATAATTAGAAAAGTCGCATTAAAAGAAACCAGTTATAAAAAAAGCTATTTCCTCTAAATAGATTCAGAAATTCCTCAAATCAATCAATTTAACAAACAAGCACTACTAATTTAAATATATGCAATAATCAATCATTTATGCGGAAATTATAAATCAAATATCAATTATTTAAGAATACAAAAATATAAACAATCTAGAAAAATTAGAAAAATTTAACCATCTAAAATAACACTTACGTTAAATCTTTTAATAAAACTGATAACGCTCCAAGAATCAAACAAACATGAAAATGATTTAATCGAATTGTAAAAATTAACAAAACTTTAGATTACGAATTAAAATTACTTTTAAGGTTAAGATATTGATATTATTGCTATATCAGAAAAATATGAAACAGATAAATCAAATTTAAAAATCTCGCATTATAACTATTATATTTATACTTAAATTGCAGGGGTCGAAAATCTTTGTTAAAAAAACTTTAGGTCCTCACTAATATCAAACAGTTAAAGATGCTATCGGTTATAACATTATATTCAACAAATATTATATTAATATCAGTATACTACACACCAAGACAATAACAAAAGAGTAGTATAAAAATTTCTTTAAAAATTTCAATACAAAGTTTTTAATATTGAGAGATTTTAATGCGAAGCATTATTTTTCCAATTCAAAAACAAAATGGAATTTGGACAAAATCTGGAAAAGATTAAGCAGAAATCATAGCCCGCTATCTATAAGTAATATTCATAAATGCGTCACAAACTTTTCTACTTAATAATGACACCAACTAACAAAACCATAAAACAATTAAAACAGAAAAAATTTATACGATAACTAAAAATTTAAAGAACAACGAAATTTATGTTTATGGTCTTTGAATGATAAAAAAATTCCAAAAGCAGAATGCTAAAAAAACTTCCGAAAAAAAAAGTAAAATATCTAACAATCCTAAGTAACGCAGTCTTCATGGTAGGATACTTTCCAGAAATATATGCGGTAATAATAGCAGGCATTAGAATCCTAAATGATCATCCTTTTATAGGTCAATATTTTTTTTTTAAATTATTTTTAAAATAAGAGAAAAAATTAATACATGAAATTAACATTCCAGACCACCAATTTAGATTCAGGAAAAATCACAATACAATAGAACAAGTTCGCAAAATGGTAAATAATATAACCTTTTCTATAGGAAAAGACAATTACTGCATTGCGGTATTTTTAGATGTAGAAAAAGTTTTCGATAAAGTTTACCATGAAGGGGCATTAAAAAAACATTAATCATTATTAATAAAGAATATTTACTTTGTCATCTCCTCATACCTTACAAATATATACTTTTACATTAAGATTAACAATGTAATCTCTATGCTTAAAATATATAATAGTACCCATGCAAGGATGCCACAAGAAAATACTTTAGATCCATATTATAACTAATCCTTTTTCACTGTGGATATACCAACTAAACCAGATAATGAAACATATCTATAAATTTACAGGCAACCATCCTATTTACATATAAAAATATTGAAATAGTAACAACAAACTTACAAAATCATTTAAATAAAATAGAGAGTTGAACAGAAGGCAATAAAATTAAAATTAACTCAACAAAGTGTTTACATATTATCTTTACTAAAAATCCATCGTTTAAAATCCATTAAAAATTCAGGAATTTCGCAAATAAATTCTGTTAAATATCTCGGGCTTCTCTTAGATGACAAACTAAACTAAGGAAGAAACACATACAAGAAAAAATCAAATAATTAATGTACTAGCTCAAAGAAAGAAATTTTAAATTAGGTATAAATAACAAACTACTCCACAAGACTATAATAAAACCACCGATCTGGATAAATTTAGGATGTAAATGCCAAATCGATCGTCAGGAACATGAAAAGCCTTCAGTCCATTATTTTAAGATGTATGGTTAATAAAATATAATGATATTAGAAGAACGTTAATATTATACTCCTATAGTAAAAGAGGAAACTACACTATATACTAAATCTCACTAATATAGAAAAAAGTATACAAACTTTTTTGCCAAATACTACTATTCAAACTTTCTCAGAAGGCTTAAAAGGAAACGTCTATCTGATTTACTCATTTATTTAACCAATAATATATTACTCTCACAACTATTATCAACAACTATTATCGATATATAATTACAAATATGTCAATAATTGTATTGAAATCCCAACGATACTTCTAAAATAAAGTATCAAAAAAAGTATTATAATTATTTGTACGAAACAAATAGAAGCTAGAAATAGAAAATTTATTAAGATTATTTAAAAAAAGAAAACCTTAAATGATTCCTACTTTGCGAATTGATTTAGTACGAATTTTATGAATTTAATAGTGAGTAAGAAAAAATTACTGCTAGTCAGAGAAAATTTCAGACAGAATTGACGTTATCGAAGGCCATCGGAACGTTGAAATCGGTAGCAGGAAACGCAATTGCAAAATTCTCACGTGGTATGACGTAGAAAGGAAAAAAGGAACGAACGAAAGCGTTCAACGCTCGATATGCGCACATGGCATATTTTGATTCCGAGAGCGAACGAGATCGATGGTACATGAAGTAGTAATCCATAAAAAACTATGGACGGCTGCCTCGTAGAAGGTTTATTCGTTCAATCCAAAAAAAGAACAGGAATGAAAAGAAAAATAACAAGTATGTAGAAGTATATCGCAAGAAATGTCCTAGGATATTTCCTTTCTCTTTTCTTTTACCTCTCTCATTCTACTCATTCGTTTCAGCAACATGAACGAATGTGTAGAAAGCCAATAAATTTCTCTTAGATCCTACAAGTTGCGCTTTAAAATTGCAAAAATTCATACAATCGCTCATATCTGATGAATCTTACTGATGAATCTTACCGAAGGTTTTACCGATGATTCTCTCTCTCTCTCTCTCTCTCTCTCTCTCTCTCTCTCTCTCTCTCTCTCTGTTTAAAAAACTGTAATAGCAAAAAACTTTTCTCATAGTTTTCTTCTCCTACTCTGTCTCTTCTCTTTATCCTTCTCTACGACACTTCGATGTATTTCGTTCAAATTGATGGTCCACGTGTAATGGAAAACAATGGTCTCTTTATCTCTCTTACGAAAGTATTGGGAAATCCGAAGAGGCATGAGTTAACGTTCGACGAAAGCCCGACAATGCAGGAGAAGAAAAGCTGTCTGCTCCTATCGGACTCTTTAATAGTGCCGGTTAATTGATATGTAGCCGGTATTGCTCTCTGTCTCTTTCTCTCTTTCTCTTTCTCTTTTTTCTCTCTCTTTCTTATATACGCGTGCACTATCCTTATGCGCGCATATCCATTCATAAAGAGGCTCTTTGTCGAGTACTAGAGCAGAAGCGCGTTTATATTCCGTATAGCCATTGTAAGAAAGTCGATCTTTATCGGCGAGACGACGTATCCCATGACGCTGGTGAACGCTTTTATATATATAAGTATTATATATACTGTACTAAGCTTAGGAGTTTGCTTACGGGATGGCACAAACAGGCAAGAGAATTTCTCCACCTATTCCTAACATCGACGTTATTGAAGTCCACGGAGTAGGATTTTAGTGACATAATAATCGTAAGATTTATATATTTATCCTAAATATTATGGTTAATAAATAGGTATTTAACATTTGAACTTCTACAAAAAAGAAAAAGCTTTATAATTATATATTATCGTTCACATTCGACGCATCCTCTTTCTTTGTTACATATAGGAGTAATAAATATGATTCTTTCTGTTAATAAGGAAAATAGATATTTTCCAGCCGTAGAGACTGACTATTTTAACTTATTAAACCCACATTTCTTTCTAAAAAACAAAATCCTGAATTCTATACAGTACATATGCTTGTACATTGTCAATTCTATGTCTTACTAAAAACGTACTTAAAACACTGACGAAAGCATAAAACATCACGTTGTTAATATTCAATAACAATTAAAAATTACGCACTAGGCATAAATAAGGAACTCTGATGATGAGCGCTTGAAAGGAACAACGTAAAGTATCGGATTCGTGATCAAACGCGATGAACCAAGGTACTAAGAGCTGATGATATCGATCTTACACGTGCTTCCGTGCAAATAGCGTTGGTGAAATCGAAACGGTTCCACTAGCCCTCCTCATGATTTATTCTCATTCGTGTCGATCGTGAGAACGAATGGTACTTCAAATCAATGTAATTATGCGATCTCGAAGGAATAATAAGAAACAAATCGTTTGAAGATTATCCTCGGTCAGCGGATTTGAGATATCTTTCTTTTTCCCCTAATCCACACGCGATTCGAATAGCGAGTATTACGTCATTCTCATTAAACTCTTATTTGTAGGAGGGAGAGAGAGAGAGAGAAAAGAAAAACAAACGATGTAGTAGAAGCGAGCGTGCTGTGCCCGAATCACTAGCAAAATAAGTAAAACGTGGCACGCACGGAGGGTCGTCAAGCGCGTGATGTTTCATTAACGTCTTCGTGGCGGAGATTAGGGAGAGAAAAGGAAAAGGTGGAGGAAGAAGTGAGACGAACGGCATGAGTCCTGGTATAAGCGTAGGTATGAGCTCGGCCGGGCAATAAACTAACGGCGCGTTATACGAGGCACCTTAGTACCGTGGCAACGTACCGCCGTTATGCGATATATCCCGTAAGCGGATGTGTCGTGCACAACCCCGAGATCTTGGACGATGGATGGCCCTACCGATATGTGTGCACCTAGCACGCCTTTAACGCCGACCGTCGGCAATAAAGAGCGCAAAATCGTGTTCCACCCGCGTTATTAATGCGGCGAACTATCGCGACGAGCATCGTTGCATGGCTCTTCTCTCTCTATCTCTCTCTCTTATTCTGGCGGCAGGAGTACCATCTCCTCCTACTTTTCTCTTTCCAATTCTCTCCTCTCTCTCTCTCTCTTCTCTGACACAGCTCCTCGTGCCGGACGATTTATTAAACCTTTAAATCGGGCCACGACTAGTCCTGATCCTCATTCTCCACCATTCTTTTATCCTTCTCTCTCTCTCTCTCTCTCCCTTTCTCTTTCTCTCTCTCTCTCTCTCTCTCTCTCTCTCTCTCTCTCTCTCTCGTTCTAATAACGATCTGAACCACAGAACTTCTTCATTGGTTGACTCGCAAACTGCATACCGACCTTATCGCGTACCAATTCATTTCGAGTCACCATAAACAATCGAACAAAGTTTCTTAGAATTATTATTTAATCAGTACTCTCAGACAAACCGGATGTAATCCTTTATGAAAAAATGTATTAATTTCTTTTTTATTTTCCTTAGAAAATCTATATCAATTTTTCTCTTTACTCTTTGACGTTATGTCTTTATGTTGGAATATTTTTTGGCTGAAAGAGCTGAGGATATACCGTAATTTCCTTACTTCCCGTAGTTCTCAAAGGATTAAAATTCGATCTCCATTTTGATGTAAAAACGAGCGGTCGTTCTGTAGAGCCGCTAAAATGCATTTTCCAGCTCGGAGAGCTTCAACGCAGTCTCTCTCGTCTGAACGAAGTACTTTCACCGACTTTGGCATACATTCTTGCTCGAGAAGGTTTTGTGGTAACTTCGTCGATGAGTACCGAAGAGTCACGAATTTTGTGTATCCGCGTTCACGCGCAGGACATCAATCTCTCTCATGCATATTCAAAAACTTAAGAGTCAGCTGGTAAAAGAGAGATAGAACAACACAACGTAGGAGAGAGAAAGCGAAATGGCGTTAGAAACGGAGAGGGAGAGTCTCTCCGCGAATAAAAGGGAGACCTCTGGAAATGAAGTTAGTCAGAATATGTTAATCCTCTCCTACAGTGTACGGAATCCAGAGAGCGATCTCCGCTCTTAATCCGTGTAAAACCAAGCCAACGTTCGTCCACAGGCAAAGTAGGACTAAGAAAGAATCGATTAAAATTGTTTCAAGCTAATAATTACATTCAACGTTTCGAATCACCTTCGTCTAACTTTTAAGACCTGAAAGAGATTGATAGAATATAAGTTCGTATATTATTTCATATATAAAATATTTTATAAAATAAACTGATACACGTTACTAAATTGCTAATTCTTAGAAACGTTTTGATTTCATGATTAAAACGTATTGCGTTTCGTTAGTAGATCCCAATAAAATCAGTATATTTTACTTCGTGCATATGTATGCGATGATTCGCCGGTATACTCGGAGTTTTTTGGAGATATGCTTTTTCATATCTCACGAGAACCCGTCTCGTGAATCATTCTACCTACGCAACCATGCATTTTTGGTACCGCACTCGAATACGGCTTTTTCTATTCACGCTTGCTATGTTCGTCGTCAGTATTTGCATCCAACCAATATTTTTTCAAACCGTTAGTTTTGTCGCAAAAGATCGTGCAGGTATCGACGATGCAATCGCTGCGTTGGATCAATGTCATTCTCAAAACGCTATAGGCAATCTGCCGTCGTTAAAAGTTTTACGTAAACTATCGTTTCGCAATGTTCAGAGAAATGGTAATTGGAAAAGAGGAATAGATCTATGCATGGATAAAAAAGAATTACTTGGAATTAATTCTATAAACAAAAGGAAGGAACAAAGGATTCTCGTTTGCAACGAAACGATGCGCTAACATTGAATTTAATCTGGTCGTCAACGTCACCATTTAATTGATGTCACAGACAAAGAGAGAGAGAGAGACAGAGATAGAGACAGAGAGAGAGAGAGAGAGAGAGAGAGAGACAGAGAGCATTGAGTGTGCTTGCAGAGTAATCCAAAGTGTAGGTCAAGGGCAACGACCCAATGTTGTCAACAGGGTATCCTCGCTCCATTGAGTCTATCCTAACCTCCCTGAAATGGTTGCAATGGAACCCTTCGTAGTTCGCACGATCAAACTTCCTTCTCTAATAACGACGACGAAATATATCGTTAATATTCCGAAATATCGTCTTTCGCTTGATCGACTGGAGAGACCATCACCAATTGAGAATTGTATCGAACATGGAAATCTTTTCATATTGAAGAAACGAGCTGACCTAGCGTAACCAAAACGACCGACATGTAGTCATATATCGAAACTTGACAACAATCCTATGGAATTAATTATAATGAAAACTCCAAGATTGAAGTACTTTCCATAGATTTCCATTTTCCTTCCAAGTTTCATGGAAAAACGAAGAGGATGAAAGAAAAAAAGAAAAACAGAGAGAGAGAGAGAGAGAGAAAAGATTGGTTTATCAAATCGAATTTGAAGTTCATCAATAGTTCATGATGAGTGTGTTTCATATATGACGCGAGCTACGTGCCCTGAGATTTTTCGAACAACTATCGTGATCCTCGAACCACTTCGCAATTAAGTAGATAACAGTGCGTGCTAGCTAACTGTCTGTAATAGTGATACTTGTAATGCGAAACTTACAGCCGAGTCGATTAAGCGTCTTCACAAGCTGCACTTTCCATTATTTCGGGTTTAGTAAATGAGGTAATGTACGAAGTTTTCTCTTATACAGAGATTTAAAATTTTTCATCGTTTATTTCATTTGAAATCTATCGAAAGGATCGAAGTCCAACCCTTATTCGGAGAATATCATAGAACGTATTATTAAAATTACCGCAGTCACCCTTCTCGTCCATAAGAAATTTAACGAGGAAGGCACTTCCTTCTTCTTGAGAGAAGTCAAATTACGAGTTCGAATCTGGAGGAATTTCTCTTCGCTCGTCCCTCTCCCTACCCCAGGTAATCTAAAATCTGTGAAAAAAATTAGGTTCGTTAATCGTTCGAGAAGAGAAGCTTTTAACTCTCAGTATGCTAGGAAAAGGGACAAATAAAACGGAAAAGATTGGATTTAAATTTCACCATTATTACGTTGCAAAATCTTTCAACTCGAGACTCACTGATAACACTGTCCAACACACATTTTGTGTAACTAAAAAGTTAGAACTATTCTTGGATATAATTTTGTTTTATTGGGTATAGTTTTAGAGATACAACATAACAATCTTATATAAAGCGTAACAGAAAAGTAGTGAGACTCTAACTAATAGAAAACTGTATTTAAAAGAAATTTGCAAAAACATATTATTAATTTTCAAATAATTCCCTTCAGAAATTATTATACACCGTTAGAAACGTTGCTCTTACATTTTGTAGCAGTGCTGAAAGTCATTTAGTGTTATCGCGTTCAACTGGCTCTTTGGATATTATTTCCATTGCTATAATGATAACTTTTCAGATTAAATTTTAGTTTAAAAGGAAGAAAGAAGTCTATAGAACTCACATCTGGTAAATAGGGAGCTGTGAAAGCACTTTAATGTCCTTTCTAGGCAAAAATTCGGTGATCGGTAATGTAGAATGACAGAAAGCATTATTATGATGAAGCATTCACCTGTTTGCAATATTTGGCCGGACATGGCAAATTCTTTTGCGTAGTATTGATTTTTCTTAATGTTACAAACATTGATTCGAAAATATGAGATTTCTGATTTTTGGAAAAATTGACTCTGTTTTTGATTTCATCAACATTTTCTGACTAGTTTCTTAATGCTCGCTATGTCAATAATCATATCTTTTTAGAACTCTTTGTTATAAATATACATATACATACTGTTCATACTACATGTAGTAAATGTAGCAAACGTAATCGTAAAAACGCCGAGTCAGCCAACAATCAACGTACGATCCAATTGGATGAAATACTTGGTTCTCTGCAGTTCCTACACTTGCACGCAATGTCGCAACTCGGTAACATGCAAAATTAGCGATGAAATAATCGCAGTTCCTACTCAATTTTTTTTCGATATATACATTTTTCTAAATGTATATATATATATATATATATATATATATATATATGACTTTAATCATTAATATCGATCTCATTGCTCGTTTAAAAGAAAAAAGGAAAGGAAGATTTTACGATCATAAGAATTTTTAAGGCAAATGCGTATCATCTTCCAATGAAAAAAAGGAAAAGAAAAGTAAGAGAAGAACGAGAAAAAGAAAGGAAGAAGAACAAGTTCAGTTGAGCGATACTTCGTGACAAACAAACTATCAAAATGCTCTATTTAGAGAGATTTTCGATTGCACGGTAAGAACCAAAGAAATGGAATAATGTCTAAGAAGGAAGAAAAAAAGTAGGAAGAAATATTCTTCTGCTGCCGTACGTTGTTTCCCGTCAAATTTAAATGTGGAAATCAGTTATTCGTGTTTCGATAATACTCCAATCAGATTGATTAGAGCGTGAAATCGAATCTTAACGCAATTAACATCAACCCTACTTATATTAAATAAATTAATTTCGACTCTCATTTCAAATAATTGGAGCATTTATTTCTGGAAACAATTAATTAAAATTATTTATTAAAAATCAAATGAAATAAAATGATACATATATGTAATATTTGTCATCAATTTTCCAGATTAAAAATAGAGAAAAATGAAATATAATTACATAAATTTTAGAAAACATTCAGAATAAAGAGTGCAAAATCAAATATCGCCGTCCCCCATGACAAATTATTAACGTGTTAAATTAATATCACACATGTTTTTGTCTAATGCACCGCATATCTTCATCCAAATATTCACCTCTAATCCACATGTTCTCTAGTAATTATATTTCTCATAGAATGAACATAAAACAATTTTCCTACACGATTCATTAAATTAGCTAAATGATAAACCAAGTTACGTATCTTTCGATATTAACGAATCATTACTTATACACCCACAATCACACATGTAGATACAAAATACTGTGCAGCAACAACGAGCATGAAACCTTATTTAAATCGACAAAGCGCTTGTTCTCTCTCGTTACAGCATTGTTTGCATTTCGAGGAACTGTGTCTCGAACGGCAGCGAATACCTCGTGTATAGGATGGACTCGCCATTAATCCTAGAATTTTACGAGAACGAGCGCGGTATTGAGGTTGGGAAGATTCACAAAAGCTAAATTAATTCGACAAAATTTATCGTGCTGCAGTGAGAATAGCGCGAGCTCCGCAGTGCCGATGTACCGAAGTCAAGAAGAGTGGAGGGAACGAAAAAGCGAGAAAATGAGAGAGAGAGGGGGGCGGAGAAGAGAGAAAGAGAAACGACCTTGTCGCTAGGTTGGACTTCGACAACAAAACGTTGCGAAATAACCGAGCAAAGCGTTCTTCCGTGAGACATATAAAAAAAAAGAGAGAAAGACAGTGAAAGAAGAAATGATTTATGATAATTATGCGGTGGTACCAACTGTTTGAAGAGCGTCCACCGTTCGCAATCAACCGGTTGTAACATCTACGTTCGAACGCAAGCCTCTGTCGCCGCTTAATGATTCGAGGAAACGTTCTAGACTTGAAGAATTACTGCACTCTGCTTCTTTTCGCACTTTGTCACTTTGGATTTATGATTTTATGATTATTTATAATACGTCGATTAACATTCTTTCTGGTCATTTGCAAATCTCGTGCTATTTTTATATTAAAGTAAGATGAATCGTTCGATTATGTTCAATTATAAATTTAAATTTATAAAAGAAATTAGTTAGAATTATCATACGTCAAAATTTTCATGCTAACGACGAAATTAGAATGCGATCTTCTTAATATTGGTCGCAAATTTTGTCATATTAGTGGTCGGTAATACGCTCAATCGGGCGCATTCAATCGCGGTTATTTGATTAACATGGATGTAAACTGTAATACATATACGTTAAGCTGTCGGTCGATTGATATGCCATATATATATATATATATATATATATATATATATGGCATATATATATATGTGTACATATATATATGTATATGTATATGTATATATACATATCATCGAAGGAGAACGACGTTAGCAACGATCGCCATTTCTGGTCATAACGATGTGGTATAGTAACGTGACTAGAAGAATTCTTGAAAGAGAAAGAGAGAATCTTGAGTTAACATGTTCGGAGAGGAAAATGACGAAGCAGGGCGGAGGATTGTCCGATACAAGATCGCTAATGATTCTCAGAAGTTCTTCGCAAATACACTTCGTCCGTTCGTTCGTAAGTACAAAACGAATGGTTAACGGTGGTCGATTCAAAGACTGAGACCCTTCTTCATATTCTTCTCTCGATGCTCCTTCTCGCGATCCGCTTGCACGGTCTCCTTGCACGGATGCGATTCAGCATTAATTGACAGCTTTATGAAAGACTCGATGATGATCAACAGTTCATCGCACGAATGAGTTTTATGGTCCATAGAGTATACGTTCAAAGAAAACAATAATCTCTTAATGTGGCACATACGAGATAATCTCAAATCGTTTCGAAATAATGAAAATAATCAGAAACGGTTGAAATATTTAAACCTTCTTCCGTAGAAAATTCTAGCTTTGATTTTATGCAGTTAAATGTTACGTCAAGGTCGACAAATAGAAAGAGAATTTCAAACGAACTAGATTATAAGATATTCTCAATCTTTTTTTTTTTATCTTTTTCTTACCATCCATCGAGTCCCTCTTTTTATCGTCTATAAGCGTAATTATGCTCTTGACTATAATACCGTGGTAACATGGAGGTTTTGGTCAAGGATTAAATCAGAATACAACTGCCAATAGCTGATGGTTTCTTCTTATGTGTTTGTATTGAGTCTATGTGACGATTTTATAGCATTGCTGGTGTTGTTATGGGAAATAGGACATCCAGTCTGTGTAAAAATGAAAATCGATAAGCGGAACGGACGCTCGATTACATGCTTGAGGGAAGGCTGGAAAGTCGACGTTGGTCACGGCTTACTGTCATGCATTGACCTTTCAAAGTTTATGTCTTACTTCGTATCAATGTTTTGTAAATATATGCTGAATAGTGTATAACGATAATTAGAAAGAAATTTCCTTTTCCTCTCTCTCTTTTCTTCTTTCTTTCTTTTGTTTGGTGTCTATTCTTGAATTAGAATAGTTCTGTAAAGATACAAGAATTATGAAATTACATGCATATGTGCAAAGCTTATAAGACTATTGCGAGTACATGCTCAAAATTACACATTTCGATTATACAAACTTTTGTATTTACGTAAAGACATGCCAACGCATGATCAACGCGTGTAAGAAAAATTGAAAATTATTAAAAAATTGTAAATCATAGCTATAGCTATATTTATCCTTCTTTATTCGACGATTTAAATAAAAAATATGAAATTTATTCACACCGAGTTTGCTATCGATCCTTACTGATGTAAGTCTCGTCATGGCCTTGAGTAAGTTAGTATCCTGATTGGATTTTCATCGAGTACCGTGTGTTCCAAAGTCGATGACGGCAAAGGGAGAGCTCATCTTTTAACAAGCGTAGAGGTTACGTTCTTGGCCTTCACGATGAGTCCGACCAGTTTTTGTATTAATCATTCACGCGAAAGAGGCCAGCAAGAAATGGTTCTACCCCTCCTTGACGACAAATTACACAGTGAGTATTTTAAATAAATATAGGGTATGGTTTGCGTGAAATAAACATTTTATACAAACGACCAAGTCCTTATTCACTGGCGAAAGATATTTCCGGAATTTTATGATTTTGGCGTTTAAATTGCGTTTATAGGCATCACATAAAACCTTTTCACTTTTGGCCTTTCAAGTGTGCAATATCGATCAAGTACTTACTCTGTTCTGTAATATTCGTATGATTGTATAAAGATAAAAAATTCATTAACATCTAACCAAATCCGAACATCGCGAATAATAGCATTGCGATAATCGAGAACTACAATTTCGTAATTTTGTAGTCGATGAAGAGAGTAAGAATTATGTTACGAAGAAATATATACGCGAGAACGTAGCTAAAGCGAATAAAGAAAAGAGAGAAAAAGAGAAGAGGGCTTATCTCGATGAAAGAGCACTGTCGTAGGGAGTGAACAGTTCGAGCGAACTCGCAACTGTCCGAAGATCGTACGTAAAGATATAATGGCGAGTACACGATACCAGCTACACAATGATCCTCGAATACCAATTACCGCCAAAAAAAAAATGTTCTTCTCCGCGAGTGGTCCTTCGAGACCTGCCCTCTTTTGCGCAACGCTTAACTCTCAGTCCTCGTCGTTTGCATTCTCTTGTGTGCTTTATGTGCACTCCTGCATGCTAGGGATCGTCGTAAAAGTTAAACGATAATCTTGATATGGTAGATTTTAAGGCCATCTATATGTCTATCGTCCTTATATTCAAACGAATTCTTGCAGAGAATCAAAGAAACTAAAGACGTGGAAACGATAAGATATATCTCTTAATCCTTCTTCTTTCTTTTTCTTTCTTCCTTTTTCATAAGAAAAAAGGGAAAAAAGCAAAGAAGGAAAAAGCAAAAGAATGGAAAAAAAAATAGTATTAATGCTATTCGTTTCTCGACACGAGGATACAGACGTTACGTCATTTAATATGCAATGGACTCATAAAGAAACTTCAAGCCATAGTATCGCGATGCATCCTAATACTGTTATTCACCTATCACGTGAACACAATATTGGAAAAGCTTACATCGTATTGTGTTCCTTGTACGCTACTCAACGTGTATTTTCTAAACTTTCGACGTTGTAAACGTATTTTCAAGTGTATTCTTAAGCATATTTTTTGAGAGAATGATAGGTGGAACGTAGATTTGAAATAAACTTTTTTATCCTGTCTCTTTATATAAGCAAATTTAAATAAAAAGTGATCACGACATGATTTCAAAGAACGAAATGATCAAAACGATAATAATGTCAGTAAATAATAGAGAATAATTAGGAAGAGTGCACATACTATAAATCATTTTACAAAAGGGTCAGAAACGATGTTTTTCATGCAACGAGCAATGAACCGAAATTCGAAACTTGACACAGAACAAACGGAGTAAACCTGCTCAAATGATGGTGCAAACTCACGGCGAACAATGGAATGATCATCCTTCGTTCAATAATTAAACTGACACGGTATTTTGCACTTGCGGTGAATGACGGAATAGCCTTCATTCGCTTCGTATACGCGCTACATCTAGATTGAAATTATATATTCACCGTGTTAAACAATAAAGCAGATTGTAAATTTAATGAAAGCTGTCAATGAAACAAGAAAAGATATGTATACTATAAATACAAGATACTCCGAAAAAGATATAATATTATTGGTATAAAAATTATAGACGATAACGATATCTTCCTTATTTATGAAAATGATGATCGACGGTTGAAAAGAAAATCATAATTGAGAAATTCATTAAAGAAAATAAAATGAGAAAGAGAGAGAGAGAGAGAGAGAGAGAGAGAGAGAGAGAGAGAGAGAAAGAGAAAGAGAAAGAGAGAGAGAAAGAGAGAGAGAGAGAGAGAAAGAGAAAGAGAAAGAGAGAGAGAAAGAGAAAGAGAGAGAGAAAGAGAAAGAGAGAGAGAGAGAGAGAAAGAGAGAGAGAGAGAAAGAGAGAGAGAGAGAGAGAATGAGAAGGGAAAGAAAGAGTTAAGGTTACTTTTATCTGCTAGCATGAAAGAAAGCTTGTACGTTTTATAGCTCTCCATGGAAAGCAATATAGAAAAAAAGAAGAGTGAGAATTCGCACATGTGCTACGGTTGGCTACGCTTTTACCACGTCAGGTTTTATCTGACATCAAATCTTTCAGAGAAAAAAAAAGGAAAGTGAAGATTGATAGGAAGAGATAGAGAAAGAGAGAATAAAAGAAGGAAGAATGAACAAATTAAATAAAAAATTGCGAGATCTACTTGGACAAACACTATTAGTTTTTCAGCACTTTCCGTGTAATCGATTCGGTTGGTTGCGAGATTGAAATGAATCAGTAGTGGAAATAAGATTTAAACATGTGACACAGTTTACAAAAGCGAGGGAACAATAGCGACACCCTTCATTCGATAATTAAAGAAGATTTTTCGCACTTCTGGCAGGTGATGAAATCGCATTAATTTGATCGCATATATGCGCATACACGACAGAACATAGAATTAATCTCAATTTTAAGAGTAGCTCATAACGAAGACAGAAGAAAAGAGAGAAAAAGAGAAAAAGAGTGGAACGTAGCCGAGTTCACATTGTAATACTGCCAGAAATAAAATTGCGACATTTTACGATAACTAAGCTGAGCGTCGGTAATTATTACCAAGCGAAAGGAATTGAAGAAAAATTAGAAGAATTTTTTGTCTTCCCTTCTCCACTTTAATTTTCGCAAACGAACGAAACTTACATATAAATGAAAATAAAATGTAAACTTTTATGTACAATACGATCAATATTAATCGCGACGGTAAGTACATATCGATCAAATCAAATATTCTGATAATTAATTACGATTATTTCTTCATCGAATAAATTTATCCTGAAGGCGTAACGAATGGTTCTACATCGGTACAAAAGCGCCATTACGGTGAAGAAAAAAGTTTAAAGTACTTACAAACTTGTATCAAGAAAATATCGAAACCGTACGCAGAAGAGAATCAGTAGGGGAATGTGTGTTCTCCAATGTATTTTCTCAACGAACTTCCTTAAACGATCCGCCGAAGGAGCAGTGGACAGTGCGTGCCGGCATTTTAATTGCTAATTTAATTAACCGCTTGATTTAAGAATGAGAGAAAGAGAGAGAGAGAGAGAGAGAGAAAACAGAAAGTAGTGGGTAGATGCTCGAGTACGAGCTTACTGCTATAGAATCCGTGGTAATTAAGACGCTATCAGTGCAGCATTATTAATTAATTTATCGTCGACCTAGCCGGACAAACTGATCATACGATATCGATACACGCACTCCTGTCGCCTCCTCGTGAAAGCGGTTATAAACCATTTTATTTCTTAAAATAGTATTCACAAACAAATAAATTTTTAAAAATTAGAGAAATTGATAGAAAATGTAATTACCTAAATAACCACCCGTTATTCGGTCATATTTATTAATAAATAAGTAATTAAAGATGCAAAGTCGCAAGGAAATGCTCATAAATGAATTACAAACTTTCTTACTTAATAATGACGTCAACTTACAAAACTATAAAGCAATTAAAAAAGAAGAAATCTTTGCGATAATTCAAAATTTAAAGAGTAACATAAGACTATGAAACATAAGGTTATGATCTTCGAACAGTCAGAATGCTAAAAAACTTCCGGAAAAAAAAGTAAAATATCTAACAATTTTGAAAAATTTCTAAAGAATATCTAAAAATTTGAGTAATGCAGTCTTCTGGAAAGTAAGATACTTTCCACAAATTTGGATGTGTGTGGAAATAATAATAAGCATTACAGGAACTTAACAGAATCCTAAATGATCATCCTTTTACTTTTAATATTTCTTTTTCCAATTATTTTCAAAATAAAAGAAAAAATAATATACGAAATTAACACTAATTCCAGACCACCAATTTGAATTCAGGAAAAATCATAACACAATAGAATAAGTTCGCAGAATGGTAAATAACATAATCTATTCTATATGAAAAGATAATTACTGCACTACAGTATTTTTAGATGTGGAAAAAGTTTTTGATAAAGTTTAGCATGAAAGAGTATTAAAAAAACCTTAATCAACATTAACAAGAAATATTTACTTAGTTATCTCTTTCTACCTTACAAATAGATATTTTTACATTAAGATGAACAAAGTAACCGCTATGCTTAAAATATCCATGCAGGGATAAAAAATTAAGGAAGAAACACATACAAGAAAAAATCAAATAATTAAAAATGACTAGAAAAAACATGTACTGGTTCACAGTAAAAAATTCTAAATTAGATATAAATAATAAATTACTAATTCACAAAACAATAATAAAACCAAACTGGACATATACATTATAAATTTGGAGCATAAATTCAAAATTGAACATCATGAACATGAAAAGCTTTCAGTCCATTATTTTAAGATGCATTTTAACCACATCGTGGTTTATAAAATATGATGGTATTAGAAAAACGTTAAAACTTCCTATAGTAAAAGAGGAAACTACACGATATACTGAAACTCACCAATATAAAATAGTACACAAACTTTGTTGCCCGAAACTGCTACTCAAATTTCCCAAAAGGCTTAAAAAGAAACATCTATCTGATTTACTTATTTACTTAACCGATAATTTATTACCCTCACGTGCACATCAATAACTATTACCAATATTCAACTATTTAACTATTCTACTATCAATAATTGTACTGAAATCTCCATGATAGTTTTAAACTAGTATTGTTAAAAAAATTTTAAAGAAAAAGTAAAAATAATTATTAGTATGGAACAAATTAAAACATTTATTAAAAGTTAAAGAGAAAAATCATCCTATTTCCCTCTCTCTCTCTCTCTCTCTCTCTCTCTCTCTCTCTCTCTCTCATTCTACTTCTTTCTTTCTTTTGAAAGCTTTAAACTCTTCGAGCTTTTCGTCACATTGTGTTGCTTACCTTCAAGCGAGTCGACTGTGAAAACAAGAGGAATCGGTTGTCGTATCTCCCACTTAGATGTATTATCGAAGAGAACGCAGAGATACATACGAAGTGTTGTCTTTGGAGCAGAGGCCACGAGATAAATGATAAGGACTATCGTGATAACGATGAACTTTAGGATGTAGAAAAACGAGAGATAAAATGATTTTAATATCATGGCTATGGATTAAAGGTTGAAGCGTTCGTTGACAAAAAAACTGTCTTTCTCTTCTTCTCTTTTTTCTTTCTCTACTTTTTTCTCCATAGGCTTTAATTTTTTCCTTCTTGTTACATTATATCGGATAGAAGAAACTCGAGGAATCGAACACGTAGAATCGAAACATCCTCGATAAACGTCCAAGAGATCTTTTACGAGAACGATAAAGATTGATCTAGAATGTGGTAACGATAAAGAAGAAGAAAGAGAGAAAGAAGGATGGAAAGTCCTCAAGGTTAAACTTAGCGCGGCGATAGAAGCTATTGCTATGGTAGAAACCTCGAAGAGAACGCGAAGTGAGACAGAGAATGAGGAGAGCCTAGGCCATTTATTTGATTCACGGTAGAACGAATACGAAGCTACGTCTAGACGTAGAAACGGTCCACCCTTCCTTACTTCTTGCACCCTCTCTCTCTTCCTCTTTCAACCTTCCAACCTTCCATTTTTTTCTCTTCTTCTTCTTTTTCTTCTTTCACTTCTTTCTTTCAATCCTTTTTCTTACCCTCGGCAAGAGGATATAGGCAGGAGCACGTCATTTTCCACGATAGTAAAACCGTGTCGTGGTGTAAGCTATAGCGGCAACGAACGGTATCGTATAAAAGATACCGTTTCAGATCAGCAAAACCGGGCCCGTGAACTTACGCTTCATCAAAGCTCGATTGACATTGAGTATGATTAAGAATTATTATCGAATCTTTCTAGAAACTCCACTATTACGATGATACTGAATCCTTTATAGATTACCTCTCTCTCTCTCTCTCTCTCTCTCTCTCTCTCTCTCTCTCTCTCTCTCTCTCTCTCTCTCTCTCTCTCTCTCTCTCTCTCTCTCTCTCTCTCTCTCTCTCTCTCTCTCTCTCTCTCTGTCTCACGTTCTCGATTTAAGCCAGCTTTGTTGCGGGTCACGCTCATGAGTTGAAATCTCGTTAAACTCGAATCACGTCGTTTCCCCTCGCGACCATTCGTAAAATATGCGCGACACGATATCACGAATTTTCAAAAGATCTTCACACTCTGTTAGAATTGCAACGTTGCACGATCTATACAGTTGAATCTAATGGTCAGAAGATCCAGGATCCTCTAAGAAGAGATTTTGTTAATAAAAACTTAGGTGATGTTCGAAAAAAATATATCGAAGCGAACGTTTTATTATATAAATAGAGTTAATGTGGTGTAAAGCTTTTCAATATTTTCAATTACACATCTCAAAAGGGACGACGACGACGTAGATGACGAAAATGGACTACTAGTTTTTCTATGTTCTTTGAAACGGTATACCTGTTTTTACAAATCGTTGACTGACACGCTCTTCGGAAAACAAATATTGACAATAAAAAGCGTAACGTAAATATTTTCA
This sequence comes from Vespa crabro, assembly GCF_910589235.1. Taxonomy (NCBI): domain Eukaryota; kingdom Metazoa; phylum Arthropoda; class Insecta; order Hymenoptera; family Vespidae; genus Vespa; species Vespa crabro. The sequence continues at coordinate 8,329,748 of NC_060956.1, read as the reverse complement.
TGTTTAATTTATAGTTATTTTTACAATAACAGCAGAAGTTATGAAATGAAATGAACGAAGGAAGGAACGACTAGGATATAAAAAGTTGTAAATAAGTAGGCTTGCTTTATACCGAAATTTTGTGCATAGAAATTTTCATGCGTTAATAATAATACTTTTCAAATTTTAATAGTAATACATCTAAAATTTTCTTTTAACTTTTTAAAACATCAAGAAAACGTTCAATGTTTTTAAAGTTTTTAAAGTTTTTAAAGTGCAGGACATATAGATAAAGACCATATCCTTCTCTCTCTCTCTCTCTCTCTCTCTCTCTCTCTCTCTCTCTCTCTCTCTCTGAGCACTCAAGTTTGTCTTTCCTTGTCATTTTGAATTGGTTATGGTGCTTCTAAAAAATCCGGGCTGTATAAAAGGTTTGCCTCAAGGCGAGTCGACATCGTGTCCATCAAGGAACTCCTTCCAACAAGCAGTAGAAGAGCAGGAAGGAATAGACTGATACCGAAGAAAAATGAAAGAAACAGTGAAGAGAGGATAGAAATGAAATGATGGCAACGATGATGGTAGAGGTGGTGGTAGTTGCTGTGATCTCGGCATTGAAAAAGCTGGCACAGCACCACTACTTTGACGGAAGACATTTTGTTGTCCGTAGTGACTCCTCTTTCTGTGAACGACGGAAAAGCAAAGAGTACAGAGCACGATGCAATTACTGAATACGGGGACGAGAGGATCACCATCGTCCACCAGGACACTGCCGCGAAGCTTGCCAGTTATTCTCCGGCTCTCTCCGATGGATCCACTGTAATCAGCCTCCACCGACTCACCTTTGTTCCGTCCTGCCGACTTCTCTCTCTTTCTCTCCATCTCTGTCTTTGTCTTTGTCTCCCTTTCTCTCTCTCTCTCTCTCTCTCTCTCTCTCTCTTTCCTTCTTCTCTTTTCTTTCTCTCTCATGTCTTTTCGGCCTTTCTTCTCAACTTGTCGCTCTTCTCTCACGCTTTCCGACGTTTATTCCTTCTATCTATTTTCACCAGTTTTGCCCTTAATTCGAATTCTACTTTAACGAGACTTCCAAGATATCAATCTTTGAAATATTTTAATTACATGTCTCGACCTTTTTAAGAGATGATGAAAGAAGAACGAGAGTTCATTTAGATTCGAAAGAAAAAAACACATTCACACATTATACATACATATATATATATATATATATATATATATATATATATATATATATGTATATATAAAATTATGAAATATCTTGATATATGTCGTCGTTGAGTATGTATGGAGAATATACATTGGAAGAGACATACGGAGAAGAAGAGGAACCTGAATACCAACACATTTATAAATCCTACCATGGTGGCATTACATCGGTTGACAATAGCCCCTGGCACAAAGAAAGCACTGTCAGTGGGTTATTTTAGTAAGATCATCGTGGAAAAGTAACGGCTCAACACGAGCAACTTACAAACCACTTCTGTTGCTTTATTTTTCCTTTGGGAAAAAATACCACGCTGTGAGGTTGTCTTTCATTTTCCAACACAACCTGCAACAAACGTGCACACCAAAGTCAACGTGCCGGTACTTAGAGAGATGCCGATTTAAAAGCCTATCTCTTGCCTCTTCAATGTAACCGTATAATATTAGAAGAAAGATTAATGTTCATCAACTGAATAAAAAAAATTTGAACTTATCATTGTGCGTGTGTACGCAAGAAAAGAGAGAATTCTCGAATTTATTAAATTTCTGAGCGTTACAAAGAAATCTGAAATTATTGAAAAACCAAGATCGATCATTCTTTATCTAATAGAATTACAGTTGGCAATTAAATACAAATATTTCCATCGAAATTAAAGAGGTAAGAAGTTCGTGTCGGCCCTGTTATGTCGCTTGAATAGACGGAGAGAGCGGAAATCGTTCCCCTCAATTGTTGCTTCCCTTAATAGAATCAGTGAAAGAGACTGTACACATTGCGCAGGCGGACGAACGAAGCCTCGACTGTCGAGGAATTAGGTACATCGCTTACCTTGGCTCGACAAACATCAACATTCTTGAAGTCGAGCATGACTCGGGCCTCCTCGGCCCGATTGGCACGCCGGTAAAATGAAGGAAGACGGTTGTGGTATGCAAAGAGACAAGTGTTCTACTAGCTAAGGGAAAAAAGTGTACCCATGTAATATTAAAATATAAAAATCTATGTAAATGTAAAATTTCCAATATTACGTTGAGATATTGTTATCGCAATATGTTATCGAGATATTGTTAACTCTCAACTCAATGCTTACGGGAAACGATCAATAAGAGATTATACTATGGTCAGTTTCACATCTTTTATTACTTATAAATACATGGATAAAACTAGAGAGAACAATGAAAGAAAACCGATATAAAAGTTAGGGAGAAAGAGAATATGATAATAGGGCATAGTTCCGTTTTATGAAGCTATAAGGTCGTTTTTATAAGCTAAGGCTAAGAACGCGTTAAATTATTGTAATCCCTTGGAGAACAGTATCTTTCAAGTCTGGCATTTATAATGAAAACCTCTTTATGGAAGCTTGGTAACATTCCATAACAATCGATAAGCTCTTATATGTTAACCTTCGGTCACCTACTTTCGAAACGCGCGCTCTTGCACATAAATAATTTTCATTTACCTCCACAAAGGATTAAAATGATTATTCCGCTTTATTAAAGAACGAAATGATAAATATATCGTATTATACTTCTGGTTAACGAGTCACGCAAAATATGCAAATGGTCGTCTTTCAATATATAAATTATGCCGTTGCGTCGAGTACTTCACAATAGTTCCAACTCCCTTCAAGATTCACGATACGACAGTGTCTTGTTTAATGGAAACAAATATCAGACATAAATTCTTCGTACTCAAATACAAACCTCTAGTACTTGGCAACGATTCAACTAAAGAAATACTTAATAACTATGTTGCGTTCCTATAAAAATCCCATAGCTGTTCATGTTATGAAATCCAAGATTTTCATAGACACATGACTCGGTCATCGAGTGCAATCGATACGAACTGCTTCGAGTATTTATTATATTACGTTTTAAATTTGTTACTGTGAAGAATGATCTATATATTCATTGTTATAAATATTCTAACAATAACCGTAACAAATTTTACAATGACATATATGAAATCATGTTTGAAAATGTCGGTAAAATAATACAGTCGTTAATACTGTTTAATCTTGTTAAACAAACCGAGACGTTTTGTTCGGTGGTATCCAATAGCCAATAAAAATTCTCGACGATTCTATCCCTCTTGCAAAGATGGATGTCCCCCATTGTGTGTACTAAGGAAAAACGCTTGACGTTGTCAACGAAGAAAAAAGAAGAAGACAAAACGAAAGAACGAGAGGAGGGGATAAGGAAAATTGAAAGTTCAATATTTACAGAAATCGGTGGTGGAAGACGTTCCAGTTTGTAGGTAACCTTGAAGAAAATGAATTGCTCGTTCAAGGTAGGTAGAAGAGAAAATATGTCTACAAATACAGGACAAACAAACAGAGGTATCATAATCGGTAGGAAAGTGTAAATTGTTTTGAAAGATATAAAGATCGATCGCAATTAGCAGTAGATAGTAGAGGAAAACATGGGTAATTGGGACAATAACAACGGTACGTAGGAATGGAGTAATAGGAGGGAGGTAGCGCACGTAGGACCAGCGGCGCATCGATTTAATCGGCCGGGCACCGCCCTCCGGGCGTGACAGTGTACCGCACACCGTCTGACATCGTTATTAAGCGCATATAAATTAGCATATAAATTGTCCCGTGGCCGATGCTCCGCGGGTTAGTGAGAGGTGTTTCTCCGCTCTCTAAACTCCACGCTACTAGCCTTCCGCTCTGTCTGCTGTTCGTTTCTCACACGCCTTTCGAGAATAGCGTGGGCACACCAGAGGCACCCACGTACATATTTTCCTCTCTCTTTTTCTATTTTCTATCTCTCTTTTTCTTTCGTTCGCACTCACGTGCTTCACCAACTTCTGCATAATCTGAAAGCTACCTGCTATTCTGCCTGCACGGAACGATAGCGCCAGCGTTTCAAGCTAGTTTACTCTCTGTAGCTCTCTCTCTCTCTCTCTCTCTCTCTCTCTTTCCTCTTTTTCTCTCTCCTGCCAAACACACGTCCCATTCGTTCTCGAATACTGAATCGGACCTACGCGCTCATTCGCACGCGAAAACACCAAGAGAACGAATGTAAGAGAAAGAGAGAGAGAGAGAGAATGAAAGAGTGAAATAGGCGGTCGACTCATCAAGCCACAATGGCGGCCATTACCGATGCAACGATTTTGTTCTCTTGTCCCATTCATCTTCCTCATCCCTTCGTCTTCTTCGTCGTCCTCGTCGTCCTTGTCCTCGTCGTCCTCGACTAGCCGATGTGGAAAGTCGTCTTAAGGTGCCCTACAAGCCATTGTTCTCGCAGCCAGTCAGACGGCAATTCGAGACGAGAGGAAAAGCCCCTCCGGCCTCCATCCGCCTGGTAGATTTCAAGAATCAACGCTTTTTCCTCCCTTCGTTCATCTCTCCTTCTATCTCGCTTCTCTACCTTTCCAATGAATGTTACGTAACGAGGATTTTTCCTCGCTTAGCGCTCTGTCGTCGGCTCGCTAAACCGCCTCTTTCTTCGTCTTTTCTCGCCATTAACCCACCGAAATCTTCAATCTTTTTCTTTTTCACCCATGTGTGCCAAGACTATGATTTTAGCAGCATTCGTAAATGTTTTTCGAACTATCAATGACGGAATATTTCGTAACGCTTCTTAATATGGTCAATAAATTTTATATGATACTTCTCACGTTAATTAATTATGTACATACCTGTGAGATAAAAAAGAACATTTTCAAAGTTCCTCAAAAATAGAATATTTCGAATAAGCAATTTTCACGCGAATTTATTTCATGCTTCATCCTGCATTTAATATTCCTGGCAACAGGAAGGAAGGACAGAATTATCAAATAAATCGATGAAAAAGTTTTCATATAGTTAATGTCGCATAGTTAAGAGAGGAAACAGGAAATACAAAGCTACGAATAATTGAAGGAAAATCTTCTTTTACATCAAGTATCTCGGCATCCGCATAGAAATCGTTCGTATATTAGATAAACGGTACGATCCATTCTCAGGGATAAATTCGGAAAATGCGAAAAGTTATCGTACCTCTTTTAAACTCGTACAAACATTACCCGAATAACGCGCTCGAAGAAAAGTTATGGCTTAGATGAGAGGAGGGGCCAGGTCGTTTCCTTCCTCGAGAAGTCGAAAATCCACACGATAGCAAGGAGTTCAAGTTCCTAGTCACGAAGCACGACGGTGACCGTAAAGTAGAACGAAGTGTGTGTGTGTGTGAGAGAGAAAGAGAGAGAGAGAGAGAGAGAGAGAGAGAGAGAGAGAAAGAGAGAAGGAGAATGGGAGAGAGATACGGTATGTGAGCGAGCACGAATATCGCTGACACCGACACAGAACGTAAGGGCTATGTTAGCCCTTTCCCATACTGCATTCGTATATATGTACCAAGCTACTTTCCCGAAGCTTAAAGCTTCGAAGGAAACTTTGACATCGTAGTAAGACGAGGATGGAAGATGAAAGCTTGAACGAGTAAGAAAGGAAGGAAGGAAAAGTGAAAAGCGCGAGTAAGAAAAGTTAAGAAAATCTCCCGATGGGCTCGCGGATAATTATTTATCGCCTTATCAAACTTTTATAATCCCGATGTTCGAATTAAGGGTTCTTCGGCGAATAAAGGCCATCTTGGCCGTTCGAGCGAATCGTCGGAAGAAGCGATGATCTATGCTCGCTCGCATCAGCAAAGTTTTTAACGAGTTTTTAAACGTCATAAATGATCGCAGTTAGACGCACTGCAAAAGAGATCACGACCGAGAAGGTATAAGACAAAAGCTTCCAATATAGTCTTTCCTTATTCACCATTTGCATCAAGATCAATTTTCATTGCATTAATTAGTTTCTTTTTGTTTTCCTTTTACTCCTATGATCTCGATTGAGAGGTTTATTACTCGTTTTGTTTAAATGAATGAAAACAAGACGATCACGGATTTTGGAAAACCATCTTTATTATATTTGTTTCCTATATTGCTCTTATTATCCGAATATCCAAATACTTGAATTATTTATTACGATTTATCTGAGTATCTGGATATTTAAACCTGTCAAAATTATATAAAAAACAAAACCACTTGGGAATGTAAAACATATCCAATATCTCTACATTTATCAGAATGTTGTTAAAAATATTTCATAATCAACAGGACTATCAAATTATTGTTTAATTTGTTATTTAATTACCGTCTAACAGTTTATTAATAGTATCTTATGATATTGTCTTATAATAAAATGATAAAAATTTATGATAAAAGAAACCCAGAATTGTTGGCCATAAATAAGTAATTTGCCCAAGATTTCCAATAAATGCGTTTTAATCGATTTTCTAATAATTTACGTCATAAAATATTACTAATAGTTCTGCCATAAAACATCTGTCTCTCCGATGTGTTTGGTTAATCGTTAAGAGAATGTTTAATTTGTAGCATCAACAATCGTTACTTATCGCTCGCATGAGAAATCAAAAACGGTAAACATGGTTTCTTCTTTTTTATCACTTCGATACATGCGCACGTATAAATAACCATATAAAGTACTCTATTTTGAATACACGATTATTTATCTTTTGCATCACTCACACACATGTGCCTTTGAAACTTACAGATATTCAATTGCCAATCAAGAGAGTATTTGAATATCCGAATCTAAATGAAACACTTATCTGGATATACGGGTACAAGCGCCGAGTCATTTTGACCTACTTCTTAGCCATAGCAATTTATACTGATATTGGTATCCTTCCGCAACGTCCTCAATCCCCGTTACGATTAATTATAAGTCGGTGCATTATTATTTATATTAAAGCAATAACAATGTATCTATTACGATAAAGCGATCTTTGCAACAGTTAGATCAAAAACAGTCAGACCGAAAATATTTAAGACTCGGATATCCAAAGATTCGAGTAATAGTAACAACTATATTTGTTACTATTCTATATTCTATAAGTAAAAGTGAGAAAGAGAAAGAGAAAGCAAACTTTGTTAATACTTTGTACAAAAAGGGAAAAGACGAAACAGGGTATAAAAAAAACGAAAAAAAAAGGAAATTGAAACTGCCGAGCGAGGATAAGCAAAATTAGAGAATAAATGAGACAACGACATGAAAAACAAAAGACACGAGAAAAGAGAAAGATTGCAAAAGATAATGAACAGAGCAAAAGAGAGAGGGAGAGAAGACGAGAATAAAGATATCTAGACATATAGATAGATAGATAGATAGAAGGACAGAGCGAGCACATTCGATAGAAGAACGAATTTCCCGTTATTAAGTTTGCCTTGGGGCTTTAATTACCACTATAATACTTTTCCCTTACTTACCAGGCGATAAAATAAATTTGAGCGAACGAGAGAGAAAAAGAAAAAGGGATGGAAAGAAGCAGACGGTTCGAACTTTATTCTTTTAACATTTTAAGATATCGACGATGAACGAAGCGTTTAGCCGTTACCGCGAAATCTCGTCTTCGTCTTCTCTCGCTTCGTAGTACGCAGGAATCATATTTAATATTTTTTCAGAAGGAAATAGAAAGTGAGAGAGAGAGAGAGAGAGAGAGAAAGAGAATAAAGGAAGAATCGTTTTACGAATCAACGCGTTCTCGAGGAAGCGACTGAAAGGCGTAGCCGACGGTGAATGTGCTAACGGTGGTAAGGTGGAAACGCACAAAACCAGTATTTTCTTCGTCTCAGTGAAATATCGAAGGAGTTGCTGACATGCTTGCGACCAATACGCTTCCTGGAAGGAAATTGATACGTACTTGGGGATCGATACTACCTCGAGCAAGAAACGATCGTCATTACACCGGGCTGCTCTCTCACTCTTATACACGAAACATAAGTGTACATACATACATGTGTGTGTGTGTGTGTGTGTTCGTGTATCTGCTCGTGCTTCGTCAGAGCCAATCTAAAATCATGCTCGATCATCCAACGTGAATCGTGCATCGATCAAGAATTATAGAAATGTACGGCGGAATGAATAGAAAAAATAGGTCAACTTAAATGAACCTGGAATCGAAAAATTTTTAACCCTAAAATTTTTCTTATCGTGAAATTATTCTGTTAACGTATGAATGTATCGCTGTATTATTTTACCAGTAAATATTATGAATACGATACAATATTTTTGTAAATCCCAGAGTCGGAGTTTTCATAATGTTACAATAATTAAAGCCATTTCGAAGTAATTAAACAGTCAGATATTTTTGCGTTTTGCAAATGCAGACAAAGGGAAAATAAAAAAAAAAGAGAGCAAATGAAAAAGAGAAACAGAGAGATGGAAAGATAGATAAAGAGATAAAAAGAGAAAGAGAGAGAGAGAGAGAGAGAGAGAGAGAAAGAGAGAGAACAAAGATGCGAATATGAAGTTTAGCTCGCAATTTTCTGTATAACGTTACATAGTTTACCAGTTTATCCCGAGCGTAATCATTGAGAGTAGCGTACTACAATTCTGTTTTAATTGTATTTAATTATACTTGACAGTATTTGGCTAATATTCTAATTTCTTTCCTTTCTTTGAACAGGTTCCTATCATTTTAAGCAACCCTTAATTTCAAGCGTATTCGGTAGGCTTGGATATTCGTTTCTTTTTTTTACAAGAAAAATAGCTGATACGGCTAGTAGAGCACGACAAAAAAGTGATTCCGTTTAATTGTTCGTACAGGGATAGATAAAATGTATCACCATTGGTTCGATTCACTTTCGAACGTCGAATAAACGCTGAAAGATTTTATCGACGATCAAAATGATGATCGTTCGAGCGTACCTCGAATGTATTTTCCACGGGCGGTTGATCAGTTACATTTACCGATTTACAGGATATTCTGTGGAGTTTACACGAACGAGTATTGATACAGGAAAATACTCTGTATGTCCTATTCGATGAGAGAATACGATTCGACGATAAAATGAGTCCAATATAAATGATAAATTTATTACTATCATCGAAATGTAATTAAACAGGATAGAAAGTATTATCAGTAGTTGAAAAGATGAACAGTTCATTTGGTTTTCCGATAACACACTTTTATCATCTTTATCAATGTTCGATTCAAAGAAAAGTGAAAAAGAAAGAAAATGAAAAGTGAACAATTTAGATAGAAACAAAGATATCGAAAATGATAGATACTTTCTCAGATTGATCTTACAACCTTAAGAAAATAATCAACGCTTCTAGCACGTATGAACACTGATCGTATATCTAGTAATTGAGTGTAGAAGTTCTGTACCAAGTGCGATCAACGTAATTAACTTCAAAGTTTGCGACCGAATTCGATCAATTCGGATACTTGGATATTCTCCTATAGTTTATTCAGTACGATATTCAATCTTTAACTTTAATTCAATCGATAAAAAAAGAAAAATTAAAAAAAGAAAAGATTGTTGCGTTAGGACGAGAATTTCTTTGCGTTATAAATCTTATTGATTTATGGCTTCAAAAATATCGTTTATTATATTACTTAAGACTCTGTTATTTCCAAATGTCGCTGTAACATTGAAACATTTCTATGTTACAGACTCCGAAAAAAAGGAAAAGTAGTTCCTGTCAAACTTGGCAAACTCAGTAGTATCGCGGAATAACATTCACGAACTAGACTCGATATCCCTAGAAAATCGGACGTGGAACGTAACAGCTGCGAGTATCAACGTCCATCCAAGTGCCATCGTATGTGGGTTAGACTATGCTTGCATAACTCGGGCTATTAAGTTAATTCATCGATTGACTTCACTCGACTTCATCCAGTATTTAGACGCATATGTACACTTTGCTTTCAATCTTTGTTCGATTTCTTTTTGAATATTTTGTGACACAGTTCATCGATGTTAAATCTAACATAAATAAATATTGCATATTGTAATCGAGTAGAAAGGAATCCGATGATTAATGAAGATCGAAATAAATAATTATCTTTTATACATGATAGTATATATTATTTCATCTAGGACACGTAGATTTGACAATGGCAATTATTAAAGAACTAAGCTTTCTTAGTGCAAAATGTCAAGTACGAAATAGCATACGTTGTAATAATGATCTCGCGACAGAAAATATGTATTAATGCAAGCCACGCTAATGCTACCTGATATTATACGATCCCATTATCATACAAGACTATATGAATATATACTCCTATGAAGATATAGTGGACAAGCTGCATTCTAAATGCATTTCGATGCATAACACTACATATTTTCGAAATACAATACGTATTTCGTATCGTGAAAGCACGAGGAAACTGTAATTCTTCAGCACTACGACAATCCTTTCCTAATGGAACGTGTAACTCATGAAAACAGCAAAACCACGATAAAACTGTTATCAGCCAGAAGTATCCTGACCTACCATATCGCGTTGCATTACATTTTCTTGCTTACGCGTGACTACGTAATATAAATACATAAAGAAACGATAATAAACAGAATTAATATGCTTCCGCTTCCCTCTTTTTATATTCACAATCGAAGAAAATTATCACTCGAAGAGTTTATGATAAATGAATGAAATAAAATAATCGATAAATAAGAAAATCATAAACAAGATATAAACGTGATAAAAAAAAATCGTATTGATCGAGAAAATTCGTTCGACCTTTTACGAGTATCAAATTACCCTTTCCAATTTAAAAATTATTTGATAATTAATCAAATTTTTTCTCCTGAACTCGTCATATAGCTTGATTCGCATATCTATTCAAGGCAGGATTTTAAAGAAAGGATTATCAATTAGCTATTGTTACGTTATCGAATATGCATAATCGGACTATCAACTTCCTCAGGAACTATCGTTGCTACTGTTGTTGTCAGTAATCATTGTCTTTGATTGACAGCGCATTATCGTATCGCACCTACTATTCTCTCCTTTCATCTCTATCTCTCTCTCTCTCTCTCTCTCTCTCTCTCTCTTTGCCTCTCTCTCTCTCTCTCTTGTTTGCCCGCTCACTGTGTCGCTTCGTAATGAGGCAATTACCTCTATCGAGCGGTTCAAGTACCTTACGGCGATCTGGAACTGGCGCGTACTTAGGGGCTCCTGATGCTGCTGTTGCCGTTCTGTTCTTACTGCTAGCCGTTCTCGTAAACGACGCACGATGAGACCAGATCGTAGCACAAAACCACAGAACCGATTAAGGCGCAGTGAAATAATGTTTTCGAAACTCCATTTATAGTGAAATATCATGATATGCGACGATCATTTTGTATAAAGGATGTAAGGAGTATTAAAATTGAATAGAGGAAAACCAAATACATTAGATTTCCAATAAATATGTAAAAAAAATGTTAAATCTGATATTGCGAAAAAATTTTAGTATTTGTAAATATTTCTTCGTACTTTTAATAGCTTAGATGCAGGCCGAGCTAGAATATTTAAGTATACTCGTATATCGCATAAATAATTAATGTTTCCTAAGAAATTCTTATTGCGAGAGTGTACAGGAAGATATTCTTTCACTAACATTCGATACACGCTGTGAAACAAACGACGAAGGCCAAGCTGAACGTAATGCCAATCAATATTGAAGGTCTTCTGTGAGAAATGGTGGTATACATATGAATGTATGTACAGCCGACGGATCGCGGCATATAAACAAAATGTTTACAAAGGGTTTCCGGTTTTTTACTGAGAAAGAAAAAAAAAGAAAAACAATGAAAAAAAAATGAAAAATTCGACAACAAAATGATGCTGAATATTAAATATTGTATATCATTAGAAAGGAGAAGCAAAATCTCAACCGATGGTAAATAAATTCAATATTTTATCTGATAAGAATTTATATGAAACTGAAAAGCAGTAGGATAATATATTTCTTAAAGAATCAAATATCGCTAAATTCAACGATATTAAGAATCGGTAAGAAAAACGAAACAAAATAAAGAACAAAGATGTAATAGAGACAAGAAGATTTTCAAAAAATCATGACGAAAATAAACGGCATCGTGTTACAGTTGAATACATTCATACAAAAATGTTGAATTAAAAAAACAGATAACTAAGATTCAACAAACGATTGAAACGATGCAAGAAGAATTGGCAAACAGACATGGCAATAAGTTTGTCCACTCATAACAAGTTTGACAATCTGTAAATAAAACAAAAAGATTTTACGAAAAACAAGGAAGAGGAAATGAAAATTAATAGCAGCTCCCTACGCCGAATTGACAAACATGGATACCAAAAAGAAAATAATTGGAAGAAGAATAGAAAAGTCTGCTCAAAACAAAAAACATGAAGTTTCTTCCATACCTTCACTACAGCATCAAAAAGTACAAATAAGATATCATCAAAAAAAGAAAAAGAGGCCAGTATCTATAGTAACAGAAAATGGTAGCCCTAAAATAACAATAGAATTAATTTGAAAATAATATTGAAAATATAAATACTTTCTTTTTCTCACATCCATAATGCATAATAGAGCTAATCCAATAACAAATGATATAAAAAATTTAATTAATTTAAACGCATAAAAATATTCTGAATAATCAAGAACGAGCTTTTTTATTCAATTTTATAAAGCAACACAAGAAAATTATGATATAATTAGGTCCGACAGAAGAAATACAACTCAATTGAAAAGAACCATAATTATCATAAATAAATAATTCAAATTTAAGTAAAGAGCCATAATGTTATGTATCGAATTCAGGAGTGACATGAGAACGTTATACAAAGAACTAGTATGAACTACATACTAGTATGTTGAGATGTATATTTTATTGTGAGTTCGTAAATAGTAGTTGGAGAAGAAGATTTTTAAGTATCAAGTGTAAATTTTTGAGTGTATTGTTAGGTCGGAGGTCGAAATGCATCTCTCATGGGTTTTTAAAAAATGTATATAGAAAACGTACGTGGGAGAGAAAAATAAAAAGGGAAAGAACATAACAGACGAAAAGTGGGTATAGGAATTTGGGTCTCCTCAAGATTATATGATATTAGTAATACTAACAATAATAATAGTAATAATAAGAATAATGAAAATGATAATAATAATGATAATAGTGATGATGATGATGATGATGATGATGATGATAATGATAATAATAATAATAATAATAATAATAATAATAATAATAATAATAATAATAATAACAATAATAATAATAATAATAATAATAATAATAATAATAATAATAATAGTAATGTGGGGAAGAATAATCTCTCAATGAGATTATGCTAAGATAATTGAAATTATTAGAATCAAAATAACCATGTTACCACAAAGAATAACAGAAATTAACGAAATTTTTAAGGGCTACATTTAAATGTGCCTTCAAATTTATATATTATTTCGGGGAACTTTAATGTGAAACACAAAAACTGAAATAATAGCAAAGATAACCCATATGGTAAAGCTTTAAACAAACAGTAAATTTGCTGAATACAAACTTTCTCCTTGCGGATCAGAATATCCATCCTTTCCAAGAGGAAACTCATACATAGACCTAATCCTAGCAAACAATAAATTTAAATTTTTAGGCAATGAACTAAAAAATATTCCGTACGATAGTGATCATAAAGCCTTAATGATCATTATAACATAAAGAAACAATATAAAATTAACGGTAGAAAAACAAATTGAATTAATAATATTAAATTATAAGAAAGCTAACTGAAAGAATTTTATTTACAACAAAAATGCAATTTATTGAAAAGTAACGGCAAAAATACAGATATAAACACTAAGGAGACACCATCACAGAAAACATAAAGTGTGATCACAATCAAACGAATACGATCAAACAATAATAAGTATAATTGACACACATTTTACATTTACAAGAAGACGCTATAATCGCACGGCATTTTAAAGACAAATGAAACATTATCGATATTCGATCCAACTAAAGAATATTTCGAGACTGCGAGATGGATTGAAAAAATTGTTTATGGAACTCTGTACATGTAGAATATCAAAGCATAATACATGGATCAAATTGGGAGGTGGCGTGATAGCTTTCCCCGGAGCCAACATCAATGTGTAGAATGGAAAGACTTACTCAAGCAGGCCTTCCCATGTGAGGAAAATTCTAAGTCCTTAGTTTAGTTACACAAGAATAAAATAAAAAGATAGAGCATGTGCCAAAGTATTACTAGAAGCTAAACACAGAAGCAGATACTTATATCGGTCAAAATAACAATCGAATGGATAAATCACGGGCTAAAAACTATATAATTCCAAGACTATTTAAGACTTCTCTCAAGGCTTCCATAAGTAGCTTGTATGTAGTTAACTGTTACTCAACTAAAAAACGCTAACTACATGAGCCACCACACTATAATAAAGAAAGTAAAACCTATAGAAGCTACAAGGGACTGATACAACAGTGATGTGATTCAACTGTAAAGGAGCCGATCTAGTAAGTGTGCAAAACTAAAAAGTAACATATATTTTAAATACAATCAAGTAAATCATTATATGAAGGACTGTAACAAGACAGTGATGCGAACAAATGCAACTACGTCAGATTAAGTTCTATGTATTAAATCAAGGCAAATACAGGCTAAATCTTTCAAAGATTATTGACATACATTTATGACATTCATATTAAATGCTTGCTACATTGATCTTGGAAATTCATGCGTAATGTTAAAGTAAAGGATATTGTTGATGAAATAGAAAATCTTTGAAAAGGTAACAAGTTGATACAGCTGATACAGAGGTATAGATGTATTGAATCTGTGGGAATGTTAACTGCAAATTTTACTATTAATGGAATCAAAGCAAAAATGAATCAAGCTATACTTTTGATCGTGACGTATTCTTACACTGATTTGTAATAAAAAAAAAAGCTAAGCACAGATGGATACGATTGTATTCTTAATGAATATAGAAATTTAATTGCGAAATCTCTGACAAGTAGGTCATACTGATAGAGTCGAGATGAATATAACACTGATGGATTCAACGTCCGTATATTGTCAACCATATCGAGTATCCCATCACGAATAGCAACAACAGCAGAATATAATACAGCAAATGATGAAAGTCAACATCATCAGAGGATTGATTCTCCATTCTTAAGCCTGATGATACGATCAAGAAAAAGACAAGCGACATACCAGTGTGCATATCAAGTGATCAATCGTAAAACATTTAAATTACAATACCTTATGCCAATGATAGAGAATTCAAAATATGAAATATTATATTTTATTTAAATGATAGTGGGTACTATCAGATATTGATAGTTAAAGAGTTTATATATATATTACCGCGTTTAACATATCTGACGAACATTATCAATTCACTAGAATGCTATTGGAGGTTTGTATCTATTATGTTTTAACAACTAGTTAATATAGTTTTAAGCAATCTGCGGTACACTATTGTGTAATGGTATATCTGAACGATATCATCAAAAATGATATCCTATCAAAATTATTCAAGAAAGAATAGATAAATATAGAGAGATTTTTAACTCATTGTAAGCGAAAAATTTGGCATTAAGATAATTAAACAAGTATTACTTTTTACAAAATAAAATATCTGGTATATGAAATCGTAACTTCGAGAAAAATAACTTTCCAGTATAAGAGATTACTCAGTATCTATGTATACAAAATCCGTGCTTAATATTATTGGTTTAACTATTATCGAAAATTCATAAAATACTTTGTCCTCATTGTTAGACTTTTAACCGAATTCTTAAAAAAAGAATGCAAAACATCACTGGAACGAAACACAGGACAAAGCGCTCCGAAATTTCAAGTCATTTATGTAATTAACCTATATTGAAAACTTATAACTCTAAGGCGCATACTTAAGTAAGTACACACAGCAGATGCATGTAAGGAAGAAATAGGCTTTGTGCTGTTGCAAGAAAACGTTGACGGTCGCTTGTACCTAATTTCATACTTTAACAAGAAAACAACCAAAAAAAATTAAACTATCACTCATATAAATTAAGGGCATTGACAATCGTTTGAAACGATTTCCCATTTATTTAATTGGTTTAATTATTAAAACGGACAGGTGCAATTGCTTGCATACAAAGAAATATGAGTCCACGAATAGGTTGTTAGTTCATATGATTAAGTAAATTTAATTATACTATAGAGCGCCAGAAGGAAAATGAAAATTCGCTTACGTGCTCAGTTGAGAATTCCCTTGAGAGTCGAATAGAAACTTCATTGGTTTATCTGTGTTAAAGATAACTAATACCGACTGAATTGCTATTATATAGCGAATTAATAATGAAATTTTGAATGTTAGAACAAGAACTTGAAGAAGAAAACGAAAGAACATAAGAAATTTACAAGATCGTGTAACTAAAGCTCGTTGGAGGGTATACGTTTCTGAAGATTTACGTCACAAAATACTTGCCAAAACACATAAGAATTTATGTTACGTTGAAATCGATAAGACTTTGGCGACAGTAAAGGAGGCATACTATTTTCCTAATATGAAATATTTTATTATCAATTATATAGATCGATATATAAATTGCTTATAGGTACATATTATAAAACTTCATCGGTTAAGCACCCAGAATTTTTACATCTTTTAAAAAAATGTAATAAACCTTTTTACTTTTATTCATCTAGATCATCCAAGATCATTTATCACAGTCGAAGGAGAAAATAAATATATACAAGTCTCAATATAGCAAGTATTATATGATCAAAGAAATTTGTAACAGTATCTGCAACGAGATTTTAATTTTTTTAAAATAGTCTCTCTTGCATTATGGCCGATCTAAACGTGTCATTAGTGATAGAACGAGCGTCTTCAGGACAGATGATGGAATAGATAAAAACTTATTATGGTAAGTTAATAGCATATATTCATGCAAATGCATATTTTTGTAGGAAATAAATAAATCAATAGGACCTGGAAAGAAATTTGTTATGAATTAAAATGACTCTAAAGATACACTGTTTATTTTGCATTTTTTTCATAATGCATTTGTATATTTATGTTTAACAGTGTATAGAAAAATATGCTGAATATATTATTTGTCATTAATATGCATATGTCATGCTTATTTGGAATATTTATCTCAATAAATTATTTTCTTTTATCAAAAAACTTTCATATCATAATCGTGCAGTGTCAATAAAAAAAACATGTATTGATATTGATCATATTACACAATATTTTTGCAATCTCAAATATTTAATTTATCATTTTATGTTTTGAATTCAAACAGTTCAGTTTGATTATTGCAGCTAACATGATCTGTGTGAAAAAGTGAATATATTTAAGAGTTTTACAATTATTTTTTTGAATGTTAAACACTTATCGAATTCGAAGAAAACGCTTAGAATTTTTTATAACTCGTACAACAATATACCACAATAATTATATAATATTTTGTTAATACCTATAACATATCATAATTTTTGTGCATATTTTTCGAACATAAGTATTATATTTTTTTTTCATATTTTTCATTAATAAAAGTTTAATGATAACCATCGTAGAAAACCTAGATCGTATCAAGAAAACGAATTAATTCTGATTAAGAGCGAAAGTAAGAAATTAATATAAAAGGCGAAGTCATGAAGATAACGATAGATATTTGATTTAAGAATATTGTAGAAAAACTAGAGTCATAAATTTTATAAGGCTATCGTTGTATAGGTAGAAACTATCAATAACCAGTGATTCATATATCTATAACATAATAATAAATCAATTAAGAACTATAATGTTCTAATATTATTTTATGAATTAATACATAATCGCACTCTAAATATTTAAAACTTCGATAAGGTTGTCGAAAATCGCAAAAATGGTCAAGCTGTATAAATCAAATTACTTGAGGAACTAGAAAAACCGCAAGTAACGATATATATAATTAATATATATGATATATTCGTTAAAATTTAGATTAGTCGTGATTAAATAGTCAAATCAAATGCACTTAATTTTTAGTAATCATTTATATATATCATTATATTCTTCTATATCATTATATTCTAACATATAGAAAGAAAACATAAGATTTTAATGCATTTACATAGATTAAATAAATCATTTGCCAACATCGACATTAACCGAGTATACAGACTAAAAAGTTATCAATAATATCAAACAACAATTAAATTCAATAATTCAGTTAACCAAAACCGAAAAAAAGAAAAACTCAAAAAAGCAACGTCTACTTCTAAAGACATGTTCCCTCAAATAAACAAAATATTCAAAAAGAAAGAAACGATGAATATATAATAAAATATAATATCGTCACACAAAAATTACTAAATGAAGCAAATATTGATCCTTCATCGCTATTAAATAATAATAAGAACAATCTCATAACATTAGACTCGAAAAGAAAACTAGATATAATACATGCGCATTTTCCCAATATTAACAATTAAATTGATAATATAGGAATTTCGCAAATAATTAATCTAGTAACAGATTACCAAAAACTTTTACCAAAAAAATTAAACAAAAACATGAGAGAAGATCGTCCAAATAATAATATGGTTTGCACATTTAATACTATGAATTCATAATACTCTCTAACAAACTCATCAATTGAGAACTACTTCACAAATCGGTTCAGATTACAAAATCTAAAATTTAACAAAAAATTTAAAAAAAAAAAACTAAAAAATTCAACAAAAAAATGTTATTATGGGTTTAACCATATCCGAAAGCATTAAAATACATTTCAGAGAAATCAATTTACTACATAATTTTTTTCTATAATAATCTACTAAATATTTTCTAATAATCTACTAAACAATATTCATTTTCCCGCCATCTGAAAAAAAGCAAATGTTAAAATTAATAAGCAATTGTAAAAATAAAAGAACTAGCGGAAAAAATATCTTAAATCCTTGCAATTATAGATCAATCCTGTTGTCTAACAAAAATAAAATATTTAAGATAATCATTAAAAAATTTTATAATTTTTAGAGTAACCGTAAAATATAGTTGATAAAGTAATTCGTGATATTACTTCTGCATCATAAATCTTTTCCTAAACATAGCTTATCGCCAACTGTCTGCCTTATGCTTTTCTTTCAGCGCATCACCCTTCGATTCGAGTGTCTCATCGTAGTTCTTGAGAAAGAACAATAAACTGCACGCAGTCCGCAGCATCGTCAAGAGATGACTCACTCAGGTGCGTATATGCACACTTCTCATTAGTCGAATGCACTCACATACTAAATAGCCTTCAAAATAGTGAGGATAATTCGCAAGTAGAAATATAAAAAATAACTATAAAAGCTTTTGCATAGATGACAATAAAATTTAGAAACAAATTCCGCATAAAAAAATGTGTATAAATATTGATGACATAGTTCATGTCAAAGACCATATTGAAATTCAATAAGAATTCGATATAAAACAGTTAAGAAAGTTTTCGTCATGTTAATAAAATTATTCCAATGTCTTAGACTCTAAGGCTTAAAGCATGTTTAGAAAAATCCAGATAGGAAAGTTCTAATTGTGAGAAATATACAAGTATTAAATACAAATTTATAACCTTCCCAATATATCCAGAATAGGAGTATTTCTAATAAAATTCATTAGAAATCAAACTGCAAAAATTCAAGAAAATGAACTAATATTGGAACAATTTATACTAATTTGCCAATCAAGATATGTATTGTCAAAAGCATTTACATACGTAGATAATAAAGGATTTATCCAAGACGATGAAACAAAACTTCCACTCATTTATCACATTATCATAGATACTATTACTTCAAGAAATTCTCTCTATATATATAACTAAGATCTTAAACTGAAATCTTATAGATAAACATATCCCAGATAAATTAATGGAAGAAAAACTAATAGCATAATGTATAACCTACAGAATATAAAGCAAAGACAGTTTACTGTATATGCTGTAAATATTGTATATACATATATTATAGATTTTAAATATATAGTAAATATTTTAATCCTTAAGATATATAAATAGGCGTGCTGTAAATCTTTTTGAATGTAAGATTACAAGATAGGAAAGGTTCGGTTTTCTCGTAATTTTTGTTTAGAGCAAAAAATATTAAATATATATAGTCCATTTAATAAGACGAATCAGAAGACAGAAACAAATCCACGTAATCGGGGTCAGGAACATATTCAAAATCATCAGATACTGAAATATTCTTCGTAATGGAAATTGAAGCAAATTCTAACAATGACCTATGTATACTCTCTTCTAAATTCAACAATTGACTATTGTTCACCAGCCAATAGCTGGAGTCCCATGCATCTATCACGCTCTTAGCACGCAACTGTTTTGTTTACGTCTCCTGATTCGTCTCGTTAAATGGGCTATAGAGTCTACGATTGTATACTCGTAACAATAATTACGTTTTAGTTTATAAGAGAAATTCATACGTGGTAAGCTATATAAGGTAAAACTGCGAACAATTAACTTTCTCTTTTAACCAATTTCACCTTTTTGAAAAAAGTTACTATTGTTTATTGTAGTTTTTTATTTTTTTAATACATCTATGTATATTTTCATGCCATTGAATAAGCAACATAAAAAGAAAATATCAATCAGTATAGATAAATATACTCTATTATAACTTCTAAAATGTATTTGAAACTAAAAAATATTAGAGGAACTAACACTAAAACAATAGGTATTGTATTAATAAAAAAAAGTACACAATACACAATTTCAAATTTGATCTGCTTTATTTATTTATCCATCTATTTGTTTCAATTATAGAAGCTACGTAAAGTATAGTGAAGGTAGAAGATTGTCATTCCCTTTCTCACATATGTACACGTATACAGTCCCCTATATACATACTCGACGAAGATGAGCTCGGCGAAAAAGGCTTGGCTCGAGTTTGTTATCTACATATTGTCGTAACCACTACCTCCGAGTAAAACGTATTAGTTATCCGCGTTGGAGGTAAGAAGATGCGGTACAAAAAGAAGAAATATGTTGCGAAATGATATTGCTTTTCTACGTACAACTCGGTAAAATAATTCTTTGCAGTTTACTTCCGTGCAATGTAAAGAATAAAAATTTTAACGAGAAAGAGAGACAGAGAGACAGAGAAAGAGTGAGAGAGAGAGAGAGAGTGAGAGAGAGAGAGAGAAGAGAAGAGAAAGCGATGAGATTGGAAAGACAGGAAGACTTTGAATCGCGTTAGTGTGTTTATCGCCGCTTATATAATCCTATAAAGTTACCCGATGCGTCATATGCACGAGATCGCTTCCTTCTTTACGAGCGTGCGCCATTCGCGACAGTGATTCCCCTCTTTGAAATCCAAGAGAGAAAGAGAGAGAAAGAGAGATAGATAAAGCTGGAGAAATGATCTTGGAAAAGCGAAATCAATGTGTTTGTTCGTTTTATTTTTGCGTATATTTCATACGATAAAACATAGCAAATGAGAAGCACTGACCGATAACGTGCCTGCGAGAAGTAATATGTAGTTTGATGAAGAAAGGAAGCTGAATATCATTAGTCTTCCACGAGCCGAGTGCTGTCTTTGTTACAAAGTTTCGTTTCTTCCGTACGTTACACGACGAATCGTCAGTATGCAACTGGAGTGCTTGAACGATCGACCGTGCTAGAAACAATAAACCGATGTTGATGTTTTATGTAACGCGGTTTGGTAACTGAAGCTGCATTGCGCAAGCGAGCGAAAACGGAGACATTATAAGATATGTCATGAAAATTATATCTCCTTCCTCAGTGATAACAATACCGCGCGAAGAAAACGGAGTACATTTCGAAGGTCGCACGTTCAACTATCTATCCGGATAGAACGCTTGGTATCCATAAGAAATTGCTAAACACGAGATCAAGTGTAAAACCAGATAAGTCCGAATCTTATATAAGCACTTATACTGGAAAAGAAGAGTAGATATAGTAACTGAGTATTCATTTTGATACGAATTTATTCACTTTTGATACATTGCATTTGAAATTTGATTTTTTGTATATATATTGCTATCATAAAAAAAAATTGATAAGTATATCTTGTTAATATAAACATTTTTAACTTAAATTTTATTATTGTGTGTATATTGTATTAATAAAAAATGTATACAATTACTTTATTTATTTACCCATCTATTTAATAGTTGAATAATGTTAATATATTGCTAAGGTGAATAAGCCGACGAAATATGAAATTTTAAAAGCTATTTAAAATATAGTGAACATAGGGAATTGTTATTCCTTAAAAATGAATATATTTAAGATAACCACAGAGCTCTATAGCTAAAAATTTATCTATTCATCCTTGAGAATACTATTTATCAAAAGAATATGTTTTATAAATAAAAACTATTTTAGATATTAAACTTGATCCTATTCTGGAAAAATAGTGCGTTCAAATTAGATTCTTCAAATGATTTAAAGTCGACCTCAATTTCATAAGTATGAAAGCGAAAGTCATGACAAGGAGAAATAATTATTCTGTTATATGTTGAAGAAACCACTTGAAAGACAAAACGCAGACAATAATTGCATTTAACCACGGACGGAAAACGAAATAACGCATTTGAATTCACACTGGATCGTAACCGTTACGAGTGATCAGATAATACACAATACGCAGTACGGCCATGATACCGGAATTATTTTTGTTTTCTTTTTTCTGCTAATATATACAGACACATGAAACGCGTTTCGCGAAACTCCAAGAGAAGTGCACGATAATGCTCGAGCGAATTGTGGGAAAGACCATTCGTGCTCGTAGTTGGATTCCTTATTTCGTGGATAACGGACCGAGACTCGCTACTTTGCTGGCAAATTTTTTTTTCGTTTCGTTTGATAAGAAGAGGAAAGAGAGAGACAGAGAGAGAGAAAGAAAGAGAGAAAGAAAGAGAGAAAGAAAGAGAGAGAGAAACAAAAAAAAAGAAAAAAAACAGAGAAAAGATCGTTCATTCAAAACGACAGAAACTTCGAAGAAACACGAAGTAGCTCGTTATCGTTCCATAAAAACATTTCGAAGTAGAGGATTATCCATTGAAATCGGTATTTACTCGATAATAAAGAAAAGCTGAGGATGTAGCTGAAAAGATGTTTTCCATAGTAGCGATCGAACGAGAGCAAATGAGAGCCAATGGATTGGAAGAAGGAAGTGACAAAACGAGATGGCAAAGTTCGCAAAGAAAGTGAAAAAGAGACCCGTTGAATTCTCGAGCGCGTACAAAGTCACGAAATGTTTCACCAAAGTTTGTAGATTTCTGGCAATGATTTTATTCCGGTTAAACTAAAACGGCTAACCGACTGCCGCGTAACACGAGACGGCTTGTAATCAAAGTCAAATAGGGCAAAAATCGTTCCCTTGGAAGCACGATAATGTCGCTGTGATTCATAGTCGGGTATATATTTGTTTGCCGTGTAAGAGAGGCGAGATTTCTCCGAGAGAATTCGTTGGTGCACCTACCATCGTTGTTAGTGGATGGAGAAACTGTAGAGAAATTGGAGATGGAGGAATCGAAGAAAAAGAGGAGAGAAAGAAGGAAAAGAGACATCGAAGGTAAAATCGAGCAAAAAGAGGAGAAACTTCTCTTCCTTTCGTTCTTCTTGTTCCTCTCAACTGAAAGGATCCAGATCTCTGAAGACCCTCAACCGGAGGACTCACGTTGTTTCTTCGAATCACACTCGAAACACTCGAGAATCATAACGGAGTTCCCCAATTTATCATATAGAATGCTGTACAATCGAACACTGTATTCTTGACTCCGTAGATATCCGTAAGGAAAGTTTCGTAGAATATACTAACGAGAGAATACGGACATTTCGATCTTATCATGTAACTAGAAGTATTATTAACGCTTCTCTCTCTCTCTCTCTCTCTCTCTCTCTCTCTCTCTCTCTGTTTTCTCAAATATCCAGCGAAATAACGAACTTCGAATCTTAAATCTCACGATACTTCGCGAGTTGCTGTTTCTGTAGTTGGAGAACACGAATCAAAGAAAGAAAAAGGTAAGAAGAGAGAAAGAGAGAGAGAGAGAGAGAGAGAAGAGAGAGAGAGAAAGAGGGAGAAAGAGAGAGAAGAGAGATAGTCACGTATGGAAATCTTAGTAAGTGAGCTAAACTTGGATCGAGTCCAACTAGTAGTAAACATCTTGACATCTATATCTGCGCCCGCCTAAATTGCGTTTCGACCATCTTCCTATTCTTTTCCGTTGTCCCTACTCGCTAGACAGTTCGCCTTGGAACGAAATCGGGATTTTCATTTGATTTCTTTTTTCATCTCTTCGTTTCTGCCCCTCCTACCACATTCATAAGTATGTACTATACAGAGCTCAGAAGTTTGCCCTCGGGACAGCATAAGGACAAGAGAAGATTTTCTATCGCTCCGCCTATCCCCACTTTCCTCTCGAAGTACACAAAATATTCAGGATTTTCACACACATCAGTTTTCTACCGTTATCAGCTTCACACAAACAAATATTATCTTTAATTTCAAAAGTGACATTTCAGCAGTCATTTTAATAACATTTGATTGTGATTAGTTAGCTCTTGTGTTTTATTAAATGCATCTTTGACGTTAAAATTTCCCTTTCTAAATCTAGTTAAGTATCGGAATTAAGTATCTTTTTCACGTTGAATCATCTACAGCAATATTTCCCAAACTTTTCCTATAATCAAACATTTTACAATTCTTCACGAATTTTAACGAAATATTTTGATTATTTTATAGAGTAGATAGATGTTAATAATAAATAAATTGAGCAAGTAAATATAAGAGTTAAGAAAACAAAATAAATATTTATTCTAAAATTTTAATTATGTGAAACAAAACATATGAAAATGATAAATGTTCCGCGGAACATAGTTTAGAAAATATTGATCCATCTATATCAAAAATATTTTTATGAATTTACGACATGTTTTTATTGCTTTGGTAATAAAAAAAAAATAAATAAATTATCAGAATCAGTTTAAAAAATCCTTGACAACAATCTTAGACGATCATGTACACAGAGAAAATACAACGAATCAGTGACTAAACTGAAATTGAATGGAGATGTGTGAATGTATACATTTAAATTATGTACAATAATGTTCTAATCACTGTGGTCGATGAACTGAAATGTGTGAGTCGACCTATATTTCTCAACTATTGAAACAGAGTAAGTCACACGCGATGTAACGAAGTCAAAATAATCGACAGAATACTTATCGTCTCGAAAAAGTTGCATACTAACTTCGTGCTTATGTATAAGTGATAAATAAAATGAATCGTTGTTTACATTCGTTCATCTATGACTAGGTAAAGAACAACTTCTCTGTTAATTTAATGTTAATTTAAACAGAAATGAAAATATTTTTTACATTTAGTATTAAATGTAAGAAAATTAGTACATAATTCATCGAAAGTAAAAAGACGAATTAACTGATATTTTAGTATAAAAAAAAATAAATAAATAAACGTCGCAAGACGTTTCACGAGGCATCCACCTGAAACGAGTGAAGAGAAACATGATAAATCGTCATCGAACATCATTTATTATGACTCATTCATAAAGACTTCAATGAGGAAAGAAGAAACACGCATGGCCCACATATGAATATACAAAAGCATGTATGTGTATATGTATAGTTATATATGTTACGAACTGGGTGGGCTGGGGTGTCATAGTTGTTGAATCGAACTACCGGCGAACAAATGAACAAGTGTGGGCGAACATATAACTGAAGAGCCAAACACCATGCCACCTCTTTTATCCACCTCCTCCGTGTCCTTTCCACCAACTCCACGGCCACAAATGACTCTTGACTTTCCGTCGCGTATTATTTCTTTGAGCTACGCGCATATTCAACGTTAATGCGCGTTCATCCGCGAGCAAACGGCTTGCTGAGGTTAGTAAAGTTAGAACAAGACCGGAACTTGTTTGAGTTTGATTACAGTACCTATTAAAATTCTTTTTCCGCTCCATCTGCCTTTCGGAATCACTCGCTTTTCCTATTCGTGCAAGAGATAATGGGTCCTTCGACGACCGATATTTCGAAATAATCCTCGGCTTACGAGATTAGCACGAAGATATATAAAAAAAAGATAGAATAAAAAGGAAGGTATGTTATTAAAAGATTATTAATTATTTGCTCGTGTTAAAAAGAAGAAAAAACAAAAAAAAATAAAAAACAAAAGAACTATGGATATCGAATCGAAAAAGTGTTAAAAAGAAGAAAAAACAAAAAAAAATAAAAAACAAAAGAACTATGGATATCGAATCGAAAAAGTTCTCTTCGATGAATACGATCGAAAATAGAATAGCGAATGTGTTATTTTATGCATGACTAAAGCGATTGAGTCTATTCCCTCTTTCTTTTTCTTCCATTTTTGCCTCCGATTTTATTTTTTCTTTTTTCTTTTTTTTTTGTTCAATAATCCTTGCGTTACGTTATGTCGGTAACGTTCGAGTGCATTCATATTCGATTTACATTCTCGAGATTTGTTATTATTTCGAGTCATCAGATTCATAACGAGAACGAAATGTGGTATCCTGATAATGAATATTAATATGAGGAAGCGAAATTTATCAGAGTGTACAGCAAATATATTCCATTTTCAGGTAATTATCGGTTTATTTAATCGAACTGTTAATTGGATTGCGCCGTAACGTATACCTACACTTGCAGAGCAAATTGAATAAACCTTCGTAGGGCGTTTGTTGCTTGGACGATTGTCGCTCTATAATTACAGCCTTCGGTTCCCAAAGGGTACATCATGACAGATCGATAATCGTGACTTAGAGCAAAGGGGTCAAAGGGACCTTCAGAATCGTATGTCCTAGGCTTCATCGACTTAAGTGCGCTTGATCATCATCTCATTGATTTTAATGATTAAAAGGATTTCAAAAATTGATCTTGACTATTCGATCGTATATTATTATTATGAAATGAAGAATAAAGACGATCGAATGATAAAATGATATCTATCAGTTTTCGAGGCTCAATTGATATGTTTATCATAATCACCTTTTCTTTTCGCTTTCTTTCACGATACTATAAATTTGTATCATTCAAAAGTAAATTAATAGCGTGCGAGTTGTGGCATTTGCAATTTTTATGTATGCATCGTAGTGGTTAGTTAAAATTCACTAGCAACCTCGATACCATGGAATAATGTAGAAAAGAAAGAAAGGAAAGAAGAGGAAGAGAAGAAACGACAAACTCGGATTCGAAAAATGAACCAAGCAAAAAGATTTAACTAAAACTACCGACAGAAGAATATAAAATTGAAAAAAAAACCACCACTTAAAGAAGTAATTGGGGATGCTGGTATTCTCATAAGTCGTAGTCTCCGTAAGGGAAAAATTATACTACAAGTTTTCAGTCTCTACCGACTAACATACAACGTGGCATAGCAGATATATAGACCTTTCACAGAAACGTATACAAAGTTAGGGATTGCCGGCTGCGTCAAGAAGCGTTAGGAACACACGCACGTACGTAAAAGAGGACAAGCGACTCGTAAAAGAATAGTGCAAGCGCTCAAGGAGGGAAAAAAAAGAAGGAAAAACTTCGGTGTTTAACTTATACGTGCCATTCTGCGACAATATGCGCCGTTACCTATTCTACGTGGCCGTGTGTACTTATAATATACAATATACTAAGAAAACACATAGATGCGAACGTTTCTGCAGAAACGCGAGCAGTTTCTTCGTATTTATACGTGAAGAAAAATGACATAAATAAAAAGAGCACACTCCCTGAACTCGTTCACTCGACTCGGCTTATGTCCTGACAATTTACTAGAAAAAAAAGAAAAAAAATCGTCAAACGTAATGCGCAAAGCTAATAAAGTTTGTTATAAGAACAACTTTCTTTTATTTTCTTTTCTTTTTCTTTTTCGTTGGTTCTATCAGCGCATGTACCAATAACTTCGATTGATTTATTGCGGACGATTATCCCAAACGATTATTCGCCAGTAAAGTTCGTCAATTTTAAAAGAACTCTGATCGTTCGCCAAAGCTACGAGTATCAATAATTAAATGTCGATTGCCAAAGAAATTACATTAATTCATTAGGAATATAAATATTAAAATGATACTTTCATATTTTTGTATTTCTCTTGGTGCAGAAAATGTATGTTCAATTGTAAAAATCATGTTCTAAAAAGTAATTAAACGTCGATTGCCAAAGTAATTCCATTAATTCATTAGGAATATAAATGTTAAAGTGATACTTTCATATTTTTGTATTTCTCTTCGTGCAGAAATTGTATGTTCATTGTTATATAAAATGTTGTATGTTCTAAAAAGTCATTCTAAATGTTTCTGTTTCGAAAAACTTAAATTCACAGGAGATCTACCCTCGCAATCAGCAGAATATGTTCTCAAAATCGTACACCCTGTAACAGAAAAAGAGTTGAAGCGTGAAAGAAAACAACAAAGCACGATGTAGATCAAAATAGGTGGAAGTCGAGCACCTTTGGCCGTCATGAGAAGATACTCTCTCTCTCTCTCTCTCTCTCTCTCTTTCCTGTTTTTTTTTCATCGCGGCAGCGAATTGAGTCGTGACGAGTCCCGACGGTGCTTCGACTCGTCGGAACTCTGAAAATCCCTAGAGAGATCATTGACCCTCCCCCACTCTCTCTCTTTCTCTCTCTCTCTCTCTTTCTGAGGTGCTCTCGGAATTCCGAAGCAATAAGAGGTGAAGGTGAGGGTGTAGCAAAAGCAGAAAGTGGACGGATAAAGAAAAAAGAAAAAATGGAGGACGAGGGATAAATTCGATATCGATACTCTCTTCATTCTCTATATCTCTATCTATTTGCCTCTATTTTTTGCTCTATCCTCTAGCAATATCGCACCATATATCGGCATCGTGTCCGATCGAATTGCTTGTTTATACCTATACCACTCATAACGATTCGGTCGAAGCAGAGATGACACACTCTACTTTCATTCGCTCTTTTCTTCCTCCTTCCTCTTCCTCTGCTTTCACTCTGAAAAAACCGTCTGCCTCTAATATTTCCCGAATGCATGATAGGAGAGAGAAAAAGAAGGGGTGATATTAAATAGTCGCTCTGTACATATACGATCATGAGTTTTCTTTGAATCTTACTCGCTTGTATCTTTCTCTCTTTTTCTCTCTCTTTTACTGACTTATTGCTTCTATTTCATCCGTATGATTAATTCTTAATGTCACCTCATTTTTTTACTTCATAACGAATCATACAACATTACATCGTTGAAAAGTATATCATTTCAATACGTTTGATTTTTGCAAACGTCTTTCTCTCTTTTTTTCGTCTCAGCTTGAAAAAATCAGAAAAGAAACCACGGACTCACTTTCTTTTGAGTCCATTGCATTTCTTAGCAGGTTCTATTGTTAATGATGTCTGTATACTGAATTAAGTCATCCCCCGAGTATTTACTTTCAGGAAACTGCGGAAGATCTCTTTCATTTAGCATAGTGCAAACAACTTAGAATGACGTACAGTGTTACCATTATGTTAGACGTGAGTGTTGTTTGGGGAGATGAAAAAATAAGGATAAACGTTCTTTTCTCTCGGCTATTAAATCGCTAATCTAATTAACGCTAAGCGGACAAGAAACAAAGAGCGAAGACGATTATAAAGATATATACAAAAAAACAAAATTCTCGCTTCTGTGAACAAAACATTACAAGAACTATTATGCTTAGTACATATATATATATATATATATATATATATATATATATAATTGATTATATCGTTACTACTTATAACAATTTCAATATTGACGAGAAACATCGATTATAACAATATAAATTTAAAATTGAATTAAAATATAAAAAACGCAGATTAATATTATCAATAAACGACACTTGATCGTTAAGATAAACTTTTTTAAAATTGCTTTGATTACTTTCGTACAAGCTGACCTATAAAAATGAAATAAATTTTGTAGAAAGCCATCCGACAGCACACAAACGTTTGCTACTATGCCTGATATTAAACGTTAATTTTTAAACAAAAAGTATTGGAAGCTGTGACCTCGTTTTCGAGATACGAAATATCTATCTTTATCTTGTGAGATAAAACGGAATCATTGCAAAAATTATTGGAAATGAACGAAAAGAGAAATATTTGGATAATTAATTGTTAATGAAGAATGTAAAAAAAGACGTTGAAAATTCTGTAAACCTGCCCAAATTTTTGTCTCATTTTGTATTTCTTAACTATAATCGTTTATCTCATAAATGAAATATCAATGAAAGCTTTTCATTAGCGAACGAAGCTTATCTTTGCGAGTCACTCAGAGTCAACCCATAGCTCGACGTAAAAAAAAACTTAATTCTCTGAAAGCTTACGATGTCCGCTTTATATGCATTTATCCATTTTTATGCGAATATTACGTCAAAAGGCATTCCGAAATCTGTCATTTCGACTGGAAGATAACAAATCATGAAAGAGTGAGCTTCTCTTCAAGGCATTTGAGGAAGAAGACTAAAGAAGCCGATAAACGGTCTAGACTGGATTCGATTAACCGACAGATAGGTTGAAGGTGGCAAACTCTCCGATAATGTTACAATCGAGTGTTAATATCGGTTTGCGCAGTGGCTGCTGACTTCGCCTGAAGGAATTTCTTGTCTTTTCGAAACGGTGAAACTTCCGCGTCGCTTCGGATTTTGCTTTTCTCGTTTCGCTTCCGGATCGATCAATAACAGACAGGTTTGCACGAAACTGTATCCCCTATAAACTAAATATTCTTGCGGAGAAATGCAGATACGTTGGATACCAGTGAAACCAGTTAAAGATATCCTTTCGAAGAAGATTAATATTCTCAGATAACCTCGATAAACGTGACGTGACCATTGTTTCTCGCAACCGACAATCGAGCATAAAAGAATCGAGTTCGGAGATCTTTTTTTCTGTAGAAAAAAGAAGAAGAAGAAGACAAGATCTCGAGAGATCCGGCTGTACCTCAGCGAGGCGAGAGAATCAGCATCGTCAGCTTCTCGTCGTTACACCCTCTCTCTCTACCGAGAATGCTGCCACTCGTGCACGTGTGCGCACTACTACTGAAAAAAATGCTGCGTTTGTGTACATACATCATTATGCATGTAAGTACGCATACATATCCAATTTTGTGAGAGTGAATGAAAGAATGTACATGTACGTGCACGTGCGTTTGAACGTGAATACGCAACACTTACACACAACTAACGAGAGCATCGAAGGTCCAGAGTAGTTAGAGAGGGAAGAGATAGAAAGAGAGAAGCTATTTCCGGATGTGAGTGTGTTGAAGAGAGAATGAATGAGGGGTGGAAAATGGGAGAGAACGAACAAGGAAGACCGCGAGGGGCGACCGGAGAGCAAGGGACAGAGGCAGGACAGGCGCGCGCGCGTTCATGTCAAAGAGAACGAGAGAGAGAGAGGAGCAAAGGTGCAACGAGGAAGCCACGAGTCTGGCGGGAAAAATCAATAGCGGTAAGCCGGCGAACCCAACCCGTCCAACCCTCTCTCTCCCTCTCTCTCTCTCTCTCTCTCTCACTCTCACTCTCTTTCTCTCTCCCTCTTTCTCTCTCTCTCTCTCACACACACACACAGACACACACACATACACACACACACACTCTCTCTCTATCGTAGCCTATTTCTGTTTCACTCGTCGAACTCAAACCAACGCGGCCACACTATCGCTCTAGCGTAAACGACGACCGTGCCTAAACCTTGTCCACCTTCGCTTTCTCGAGAACTGTTCCTTCTCCCTTAGGCATCCTCTCAAGCAAGGAAGCTCTCTTTCCTTTCCTCTCTTTACCGACTGTCAGGCCGTCATCCTTAAATGCTCGAAAGCTTAACGAAATCGAATACCGGCCCGTGAAATAATCATTGGAAATTCGAAAGCCATTTGTTTCTCTTATTTCTCCGCGTATTTCCCTTTCCCTTTTTTTTTTATTTTTTTAATTATTTTTATCGTACTTTTTTCAGAAAGAAGAAAAAAAATATCGAGTTAATCTTCGATCTAGTTATTGCAATCGATGAAATGATTATTGAACCGATCGTCGTTGCTCCATTCGTGTATATGACAACGAAATTGCTAGAGCAATTTATTCTCGTCGAGATATAGAAAGAGGAACTGTATATACAAACGTTCATTGAAAATCGCAGCCACGAGAACTATCGAGAGGATGATCATTGATCTCCGTCGAGAGGACGGAGCGTGAAAATGACGAGGATTCGTCCTATCGAACGGTCTTGCATACTACGCGACGAACGGCCAGTTAACTCGATTCGAATTCTCTTCGGGATCATTTCGAACTCACCTTCTCTTCTTCTCTCTCTCCCCTATTTCCCTTTCGGTCAACTTTTATATTGCGAACGTTCCGATCGTTATACCAAAACACAGGCTGCTCGGTATCGGAACGACGACGAAATTTGAATACAATGAACTGTTTTGAATTTTTATCGGCGTGGCAAGGGTGAAAGTGTGTAAAGAGAAAGAGGGAAAAAGAGAAAAAGGACACGAGAATGGAGAGGGGAAAAGGAAAACTACGAAAACAGAAGACAGAATGCAAATACCCGCCCGCCAATTAAACGTTAGTCACGCTGTCAGTCGTTTCCATTGGCGAAATGGACCGAAGACTGACCACGTAGTCTGACTACGAACGATACTCAAGGGAGTAGTGAATTCGGAGAAAACGTCCGGATGGACCAAGAGATCATATACGATCTGTCTGTCTGTTTCTCTTTCTCTCTCTCTCCTTCCTCTCTTCGTTCTAACAAGTACGATGTTATTGTAGCGAGAGAATAAGAGTTTGCGTTAAATTAAATCGCTACTTACGATGTTACGGAACGATGTTATGATTTTATCACAAATATCGTGGGGTAAATAACGGTACCGTTGAAACTGAGCAGATTTTAAATAGAGCAAAGAGAGAAGGATGAAAATGCCCATTAAACGTGAACATTAAATTCATCTTTCAGAATAATATTTCTATCTCGATTTTAAGGAATCATACTTTTTAAAGACAACGTTTTGGTTTATCCATTTGCACGTACTTGACGTATTTCAGAACAAATCAATTTAACCATTTTATACTTCATTAATAATTTGACGTACTTCAGAACAAATCAATTTAACCATTTTATACTTTATTAATAGTTTGAAGAAACGATCGAAGAATATACAGTATTTTTCTTCCGAATCATCCTAAGAATTTATATAGCTCCACGTTTCATTCATTTATTTGGTTTAATTGGTAAAAAACTGGGAGAACTTATGAACCCCTATATTTCAACCTTCCTGTGGTTATCGTTTGCTGACTTCGTTTGTTAAAATAGATAATCTTATATCTGGATCAAGTTGTCCCTGATCTATCATCGCGAAAATAGTTTTAACACAATACTTTGTAGCATCTGTAGCATCGCTTGCACGCTTGATAGGTAAGTAAATCAATTATGTAACTTTCAATTCGGCGAGTGTAGAGTAGCCATTCTCCTCACGGGTGTATGGTTCGCAAAGGTTACCAGATAGTCCTTTAAATTTACCAACTGTCTACGGGCACCTTCGGCTACAATGAAATTCGATCGATCTGCAACTCCCTACCAGACGTTGTATAGCCAACCAACTTCTACTTAAAACTATCTCAACGTAAATACTCCTCTTCGTCGATCTTCCTGCTATCGGAAGATATTCATTGAGCTTTCACGATTTAATGGCTTTTTCGAGCTTTCGAGAAAATATGTTCATACCTTTTTAACAAATGTCCCAATCTAAGATTATCTCGTTTTCCATTGAATTATGTGTAAATCGTTTACATTATTACATATACCTGTAAAAGATATCTCAGGAGTAAGTATCGATATTGAAAATGAAGTTTTAATAGTGATATCGTTCACAAGGTGATTCCTTATTAAACAAAAAGAAAAAGAATGTAAACTACAATTTTTTATCCAAGGCTTATTGTTACTGTTTTCGAGAAAATTATGTTTGAAAATACACACTATATGCGTATGGAATTACAGCTAACATGAAATATAGTATATCGAACAATGTATAATGTCAATGCGTAATATAAACTCTGTGACTTCTTCTGATACGTTACAGTTAATATATTAAAAGTCTGAATTAATTAAAGGGGTGATTCTTTTTCTATGCGTTTGCAAGGGATTATACCATAAATTTTCATGGTTGTAATTTTTGTCCGATTTTGATGATCAACGTCCCATTCAAAAGATAAAGATATTTTATACAATATAAGGTTGTTCAACTTTTGAAAAATGTTAGATGTATTCTTTGCAAAAATCATAATTATAAGTAAGAAAAGTTACGAATTAAACTCCAGTAACACAGAGCATTGATTTTATGCAAGTATGCTACATCAAATTTACAAAATGATGTATGTGAGTTGAATCCAATTTTTACGTATTGCGTCACTTTGAAAGAACAAATGAACTATAGATTTTTAAACAATTATTTCTATAATGAATAAATTTAGTTAGACATATATTATTGTTTATAATCTATCCATTACATTATCATCCAGAATAACGTAATCTTTATTATCGTCTATTTCTTAATGATTTGTTTTTTTGTTAACATGTTTGTCTTTGAAAAAAAATACACGGATACGTTTCTCTAGTATTCTAGCGCGTTATTTCTTTTAAGTTATTCTAGGCACAGTTGTCTTTTTATATTATCTGCTATTTTTGATTCGATATTCATACGTATTATATTATTCTAAAATATATTATTCGATTTTATATATATATATATATATATATATATATATATATATATATATATATATACACATAAAAGTTTATATTATTCTGATCAAATCCACAAAATGATGCTTATGAGACGTGTGATGAAGACATAATTGTAATCATGTTTCCGCTTAATGTCTCCCTTGTTAAATCTTTCGAAAAAGTCTAAGAATTTCTACAGCTGCCGGTTGTCTTACACTTAGTTATGTAGGCTTTCATCAGATCTAGGCAATAATTTTTCCTTCAAGGGTTTATGCTTTCTATATCTCTTCTCTTTCATACAAACTTATATCCTACATAAATATATTTATATATGTAGAATCATGATTATAACGTATAATAAGTATAATATTAGGTGGGCCAGAAAGTAATGTAGCTTTCTTAAATTAAATTCAAACGAATAAATAAAGTACACAATGAGCTGACAAATGACAATCAAATATCGACATGCGCAAAAACGACATTACTTTCCGGTCCACCTAATAGAAGAAATGATTTTCATTTATACGTTACTATGTATAATATTTTATCTCTTCATCGATGCATAATTATCATCAATAGCCTATGACGTGAGTACGTAATTTATAATGTCACGAATATATTTTTACCTTTTTATTCATCAGAATTTTACACCGAGAAAACAAAGCTCGAGTTATTCACACTTTATGTATATTAATCACTATTTAAATCGCTCTAAATTAAATTTAAATCACTTTATGTACTATATATCGCAATAAGATCGTTAGTATTCACGATGTATTTGTCTCTTTATTTGTTGATTTTTAAAAATATTTAAAAAGAATACTTGAGATCAAGTAATATGTTAAAATAAACGAAGCACAAAGAATTGCAATATTTTTTGCAATGAAATGTAATTATTAGTTTCTTTCTAATTATATTAGTTACTGGTAATAATAAATATTATTACCAATTTATTATTGTAATGAATTGTAGGCAGACGCAAAAAAAATAATGCATTTAACGTCAGTCAAGTATGTAAACAGCATAAATGTTTATCTAGAAATCGCACATTCCATTTCTCTTATGGAATACGTATTGACTTCATAACAGCTATTTTATTAAAATTAACGATCTTACATTATCTCTGATTTCTCAGCTTAGTTCTTCAATTCACGCGGCTCCAATGAAGTGAGGGGAACGTACTTACACAAGTATACCGATACGATGAATCGGGCAGTTTGGGGCTGAAGGGGCAGTTTTTGTAATGCTCTTTTAGTTTGCTTTTTTCCGTACCCATTCCTGAAGTCACATATGTCTTGAGCGATATTGGGTGAATAGCCTTAATACAAAATATTAATTATTCATTAGAAGACTTTGAAAATCATAAAAACATTACCGAAAATTCCTACATTTGTAATTTGACGGTTATATGCATATGATCAGCAACTTTATAATTTATATAATAAAATAGTTAAGTATA
This sequence comes from Vespa crabro, assembly GCF_910589235.1. Lineage (NCBI taxonomy): Eukaryota > Metazoa > Arthropoda > Insecta > Hymenoptera > Vespidae > Vespa > Vespa crabro. The sequence continues at coordinate 8,293,580 of NC_060956.1, read as the reverse complement.
TATTATTCGGCCACCTTCTATATATATGAGATGGGGGATAAGAATCCGACGATATTTTATTATTGAATAACATCAATTGATTCAAACTGACACTATGGAGTTTAAAAGAGAAAGGATAGTTTATTTAATTTAGTAATTTCAATAATCAAAAAATGATTGAAATTGCATTAAATATACCGAACAATAACGTACATTCGTAATGTAAAAGTTTTTTAAAAATAATGAATCAGTTATCAGAACGTTGCGATTATTTCTAATTCCTCTTCATCGCTCTATTCCTTGCTGTAATTCCATAAGGAGTTCTGGATTCGGACTTTTCGGCAGGGTATTCCTGCATTAAAGAAGAAGTCACCTGGTGTTGCTCATGCAATACGAACTACAGAGAACATTGAAAATGTGAGAACAGCAATATAAGTTTGAAACTGTTCAGCCAGGAGATATGTCGATGCTTTACAAATTTTAAGTCGAATCCTTCGTAGAATTTTGCATAAGGACCTTAACTTTCCATTCATATAAAATGATTGTCGTTCTAAAGGCTAACAAAATGATCGAAAAAGTTATAGGAAATCTTCGAAATAGACTAAAACAATGTCTAGAGGAATGGCGATAAACATTTCACTGGAGTCCTTTTTAAAAAATAAAATGGCACAATAGTATTTTTGTATTGACATAAAGAACTTAATAAAAAAATTAAAAACTTAAAACTCTATTTCACTTCAAAAATCGATAAGTTTTTGTACCCATTCTGTATAATAACATGCAGTTCCAGACGCATTAAATGGAATCACCGAGAAGACATTACAAAACATACGATTCTGTTTATGTAACATGTAGGTTAATCGCGCTTATTAAACGACGTCCACTTAATCCATCCTAACATAAGGCAATTATAAACACGCTCACACTTCTTTCCATTGACTTTTTTTTGTTAATTGAGATGTAGAATTCGTGCAAGATAATGTTGAAACGTGAGATTGCATAAATAATGGCAGGGTTGTTTCGATAATGATATGACTACATGCATGAACTATTAACAGGCAATACTATCTAAGTCTCATTAATATTATAACTAGTATGATAAAATAAAGGTATTTAGACAAATTCTTTTTGAATATTTGTAATTGAATTCAAATCAGTCTTATGTCGTATATACATAACATGGAAATTTATGATTCTCTAATCGATTTTTCTCTAATATTATTTAATTTTCAGATTATTCAGATCTAATGCGCTTTCATTAGTAAACTCTCTGGTGATAAAAACGATGTGCATGCATCATCCAAGTATGCATAGATATATACATACGAAGAGCAGAAAAGTTAGCAGTCATGTACGATCGTTTACTGCTAATTGCGACACGGTGAGATGAGAAGTGATGATTCAGACTTGTGACGCCATAGTTATTCAAACTAAAAACTTTACGTCAAGAACAATTGGAACATTTATAGAACTCCTCTGAAAATGTTCAAGAAAGATGAAGTAATCTTTAGAAACTTAAGACAATTGTTTCGACCTTAAGAAGATTTTGTCAGAAAATATAGTCTGGAAGCAGTAATCAATTGGTGATTATCTAATGCAGTGACCGAAAACTAACCTTGAAGAAAAAAATATCAATAACGGCGGAGTTTCGGTGAACAGTGATATCCTATACTTAAGTGATGCTGAGTGTTTTGTCATTAAGTAATGTTACGATTGGAATAACGTGTGTGTGCGTGTGACTCAAAATAAAAGCTAAGTCCCGGGAGAACAATATCAGTTTTTTTGTAGTTAGTCTTAATTCAGCAATGGACAATCTTAATTCACCAATTGATAGTTTAAGACTAAAGACTGATTGATTCTGCAGTTTTAATAGCGAATAGTGTTTCTAATGCATACATACACATACACAATCTTTTAGACGCCTACAATAATTACATTTCTCTTTTACGACTTTCAGCGTACATATACTCATGTTCGGCGGATTATCTATAAAGGATGTAATTGAAGAGCAATTACATTACTAAAAGGATACGCGTGTTATAACGTCAAGTATCCTCGATAAGGACTAGTCGTTATTGTCGGTAGTATAGTGTTCAGATAGTTGGCTTTTTTGCGTAAAACCAGTTCGCGCCGATCGACTTACATGTGCGGCAATCTTATACATCATAGTATAGGTAACCTTTAGAAGCATGATACTCACATGGCACATGACGCACGTTTAAGAAAGTTGCGTATGACTACGGTATATCCTTGAACTTGAAACGAATGCATTAAAGGTAATGCATATTCTTGGCACAATGGTAAGAAGAAATACGTCACGCGTTGACTTATCGTTCTACGAATTGGATTACATACTCGAGTAATAGTTGAATAACGCTGTAAATATCATGGCCCGCTTCAGATTATACATGTATGAATAGAAAGAAGTATTAAAAAAAAAAAATTGTTGATAACTCATTGACAATAATATTCATAATAAATTTATTTATTTTTCATCGAGGTTACATTGATATTTACAAAGAATATAACACTTCGAAGAAATGTAAAAATGCTCGCTTTCGCTTTTGATGGAAACGATCGTTCTTCCGAGTTTCGCGATTACGTAAGTCTAAGAGAGACTGAAGTCGGAAAGCGTGACAGTACGTTCTTGACAACGACAAGGATAAGGACAACTGTACTCTCGCTGTCGACTCTTCCACACTGATTGTGAGTTAACGAAAACTGACGTAGAGATGAAATGACCGAGATATTTCTTGACAACGGAGAATCGTATATTTAGATGACAGGAAATGTGTTCGCGATTTCGTGTCTAAGAAGAATCTTTGAGATGAATTTCTGTAACGTGGTATACCTCGATTTTCTAGTGGAAAGTTTTTTCGCTTATACGACTGGAAAAACTCCTCTTTTAAAACGTCTCACGTTCTCGCGTCAAGAATCTAAAATCTACTATTAAAACATGATTAAAACGCTACTGTTTGCTAATACGCAATTAAAAGTAACGAATAATTATGAGGCTATGTAATTAAGCACGATAACCCAACGAACGTCGTTGATTGACACCTTGTTTATGCCAATGGACTTCCCGTAATGCCTTGTAGCGAATAAATTACTCAACTTCAGTTAGCTAACTAACGCCGTAATCAACAACGGTGTAACTGGTTGCAATTAAACTTTGGAAAGCTCCATCTCTCCTCTGCGATCTCCTGTCCACTTCTATTGCAGAAACTGCCCTGTGTGATCGACGTCATACATACGAAAATACGTACTCACGTACACACATACATACATTAAAGAAAACTAGCTTTTCCACTGAAAAGTACGTCAATTTAAAATGAATTCCCTCAACTATATTTTATCATGAAAGCAATCTCTTATCAAACCATTAAAGTTATGTTCGATCATTCGTTTTTATCGTTAAATCACAATAGTATTCTCCCATGTTTAATATATACGCATATACATAGATAGAATACGTAACTACATTAATAATAACTGTATCGACTCTTAATCCCATTTTCTTGGAACATTCATGCATATGAATATACGTGCATGCATATGTTCATGCATACAACGTTACGTCATTACCGTTCTTAACATTTACTGCAAATCCCGAAGGCGCGTAATACTCACCGAATTGTTTGATGCGAGCAGAGAGCTCGCAAATACCAATAACGCGAAGCTTTACGAATTGATGCACTCGACGTTTCGCGCAGCTGTTACCGAGTATTCGGCAAAATGATCCCGTTGTTATGCGTCATGGCGCATTGTTTTGTAATTGAAACGGATTGTACATTACTGGTCATTACAAGAGAGAGAAAGAGAAACGGTACTAACAATGCAACTACATAGCAAGAGCATACACAAAATTTATTTGTAATTTTGACGACGACTAGCTTATCTCTTACAGATTATTCTCTTCCTGATCATTGCTATTTGAAAAAAATCAGGCGATGGTCAAAACGTTCTTACTTCGTGATTAAAAGAGAAGTAAAATCAACCATTTCGACTTAGCGCAACAGTAATGTGCATACTGTATACATTTTATAATAAGCTGTGATATTGTATATATTTCCGAATAACGGAGGTTTAGAAAACTGCAAGCATTAGATCTTTTAACGTTACCTTCGAATTCGAGAATTATCTTACTCATAATCGATACGATATAAAGTTTGCGAGTTTACTTACGTTTTCCAACGTTCCTAAACATACATATATAAAAAATGTAATTTTAGAAAACATATCGTCAACTAACACCTGCGAATTCTTATATTCCTTTGATTTTCTACGATAGAGAAAAAGAGTACAATCTAAACTGAGAAGTTTACGAGCCTTTTATGTAGTCGTCGTAATCGTCGTTATCGTAAATGAAAAATGGGATCGTAGATAAAGATGTACAAAAGCGTAAATAACATAGCAAAAAGGAGTGCGTTTGACGTTAAATGTAGCTACGAGCAATGACGTTCGGTTAGGTGACTACCGAGGCTGAAGTTTATGAGTTTTATTTTTTACGATCACGAGATATTCTTTTCACTCGCAATTTTTTTTTAAGACGATCCATATAACGTGTCGTCGAATCTTCTTTGGTGCCACGTTTAAGAAGAACGCCTGGTACTTGACAACACTCTCCGATAATTTATCCCGTGCGGCTTCAAGCATATAAGACGTATATACATATGTACGTACATTCATATACGTTTCGTATTGCCTTCAGCACGGGGTTAGAGCACGTAAGTTACCATAGCCCGGTATTATGCAACGCTTTACGTGCTCCCAATTTCCCTTACCTTCCGCGATGGCTAACTTTATGAATAGTAATTTGCTACGTCTTTCTCCGAGTTTGCGTACGCATACGCACTAGCGAGCAAAAAGATCCTCTTAAAGATATAATCGCAAGCCTTATAACATAAGTCATTTCATCATTTATCTATGAACTAATGAATTAATTCGTAAAATTTTATCACCTTTAGTTTTATACCAAAAAGATTATTTCGTGAGAGAGTGAAAACGCAAATGTGAAAGGCGTCTAATGAGGTGGATAAGAGCGTTCGCATTTTTCCTTTTCTCTTCTCCTTTTCACCCTCTTTTTCTCTCTCCCTTTCTTTCCTTCCTTCTTTCTCTCAGTCTCTCTCTCTCTCTCTCTCTCTCTCTCTCTCTTTCTCTCTCTCTCTCTCTCTTTTGATATTTTTTCCGTACTTGTTGCTGAACGAGTTTGTTTTCATCTCCGGAAAGGCTGCGGAGTAAACAACGCGATATTGACCGCTCTGTTTGCCACCGACGTGGATTGTATATAGAAGAAAATATTCTAGGCGCGATACGAACGTAATCGCGAAGGAATATAATAAAAAATAAGTAAATTTTACAAGAACTGGAAGATTTCGGGGATAAAAATCTTGCGTCCTCTTTTAAATATTGATCAAGAGATATTGTCTCCTTCTCTCTTTCTCTCTCGAACTACGTATGTGTTTTTCATTCACTCTTTCACTCTTCTATCGACGTTGCAATAGCCGAGGACGAATCTATGTGGAGCAGGGTTTCATGATAGAAAGGGTGAGTGCGACGTTGAAGGGGGATGAAAATAAAACCATGAGTTCTATTGGATGTCGTGTGTGCGACGCCTGTAGAAAAGAGGAGAAGGAGAGAGAGAGAGAGGGAGGGAGAAAGAGAAAGAGAGAAAACGAAAAGAGATAGGGAAGAAACGTCAACATTCACGAAAATCGGGATAAAATTCTCTCTCTATCAGCGAGTGAAAATTTCGTTGAGTCCAACGAGGAGAAATCGAGAAATTCCTCTCTATATAGGAGAAAGAGAAAGAGAACTCCGATTCTTTTTCGACGAATAAAGATAGAACAATACTGATTGAAACGATGTAGACTATCACACAAAGAATAGAAATCGCACCAAATGTTAGGAATATGATATAAGGATTACTTTGGGAAGTAAAAAAAAAGGAAAATTATAAGATTATTGTTGAATTATGATTCGCTCGATCTGAAATACTATTAGTCATGTTATCTTGCAACGTAGTAATATTTATCAACTTCCGGTCGAAACTAAAATGAGAATGGTAAATTACAAGTTAGTCTTTCTATTTGCCGTGTGTTATTATCGTATTAAATAAGAATCCAAAGCAAGAACATAAAAAAGAAAAAAAAAACAGAAAAAGTTTGAAAAATACGAGCATGGTGTTCGCATATAGAAACAAGCATTCATGGGCAGAAGTATTTGCAGATCAATGTAAGTGTGCAGTATCCTAGTCCGAATATCGTCTGTGTACGCTATCTATCGATGTACAGGAGTGCTTTATTAGCATATCGAGCTCTGTCACCGTCTGGGGTGGCGCCGATAAATCCCCGAATTATGTCAACGTAGATATATCGCTCAACAATCGATTAACAACGATAGGCTTGCCATTGGAGTTAGTTGTCTTTGCTGTTTGTGGCCTGTGGCATTACTCTGTAATCTCCTTCTCGATTCTCTTCTATCTTCGAAATGCCATTATCAATAAAACTAATTAATTAGTTTTCATTATTCTTAAATTCATATGAATCGTTCCAATTGCGTATAATGTCGTGACGTCGATTCCTTAAATGTACATGGAAAAATAAGATTGTAATATCGAGTTTTCTCAGAAAATATAATTATAAAAAAAATATGCCTGATATACGAATGCATGCATACATTGCATGTAATCGTTTATTACTCCAGAATCTAGGTGACAAACTTGATATTATTGCTACCGTTTAATCGAGGGACTTCAGCTGGGTAGAGGATTTAATAACTTTGGCGCAAAGCCCCATTTCCAAGCCTCTCAGAACGTCTAATCGATATTCAATTTTACGCCATGTGCTGTCTAGCATGACTGGCGTCGCCGCTGCGATGGCATCAATTATCCTAGGCATCGGTATTTTGATGGATGGCATAATTCCGCGGTGGATATAATATTCTAGCTCCATAACGTCGCACGGAGATAGTCCCTCTCAATTTACTATGTCTATTCCCTCTGTACTACCGCCGATTCACCGGATAACTAGATATTCCGAAGGCTCTTCTACCAGTATTTCCTAGTCGTCGATTTTCCGTTATCCCTTCGTACGGTTAACAAAATCATTCTGATGACGATCATTGAGCTCTTCTGAATATATTAGCTACGATATATTGCTGATATAATAATCGTAAAGATATTTCTCAATCAATATTGTTTGATAACGTTTCAGCGACGGAGTTGAACGCACGTTGCCGTTCAGTCGTAATTTAATTTGCGGTAAGTGAATTAAAAATACGGATACTATGTCTGGAACTCTCTTTAGCTCTTTTACCTACTAGCGTAACACTTCGTATAATGATAATTGTTTCGAATAGTTAAAACAATGACTTTTTTAAATCTCCAAAAGCACAATGGTTATCTGAGTGGTTATATTACGAATCTCAAATATCTTACAAATCTCAAATATTGAGAGTTTCTTATAATCGTTATTCTCAAATTTTGTATCCGTTTAAGAACAACTTCGAGACTTTTTATTCTTAAATAGGCGCTAGAATGATCACAGAGAGCTTACTATCAGACAGAACTCTGTAATATTTCGTTTTTTTTCTGCTTCTTTCTATAATCTACATCCTTCGTGTTCAACAATACCGAATTTACTTTATATATTGTTATTAATTCGATGGTCTCATCTTTTCTCCATCCTTTTTTTGCATTCTGTTACTCTCCGACTGTCATTTTCAAAAATGCGAAACTAATTCGTATTTCTGAGAAAAAAATCAACTGCAAAGAAAAATATAATGAAGTCATTTTTTTTTCTCGACCCACTTTCAACGTCGTTAACATGAAAACTAGGTCTGACTTATCGACATCAAACTCAAGAACTTTTAAGACGCGAGACTCTCGTTCACCACCCTTTACCTAGAAAAATACAAAAGAACGTTATTTTTCCAGAGTTGCGCCTGGCTCATGGAGAAAAAAGATAGAGAGGATATAACGTCGTTCATCAACAAGCAGAAAGCTTTTCCGTTGACTGATGGTTCGTTGACGTTAAATCCCATCGCGTTATCCGGTCGATTCGTTCATTCTCGACGGTTCGAACGTGGCCTTAAGCCTTGCTCACAACTATTGCCACTACCATTAGCACCGTTATCATTACTACCAGCAGAAACTCGATTTTTATTCTGGACTTGCATATGAACGGAAAAAGAGAAGAGAGCTGGTGGGAAGATCAGAGATAGGTGTGTAGAGAGTTTTCAATCCGATACATACGCCACGACGCTGCCGAGATGTTCGATAGCTTTATGGTCTAACGATAATCGTAGTGACAAGGTTTTAGCGCATAATAGGTTGCGGATAATTATCCGTAATTGGTCTTCGAAGGTAGACTACCAAGAGGAAAGCGTACGACATTATTAAGTAGAAGTAGAAGCATATGACAAAGGTAAGAGCGGTCAGCCCTTTTGAAAGGAAAGAGAGGAGAATGACGACGACAACTCGGACGAATAGTCTTTTTTCCTTTTCGACCCTTCGCTAGAACCCTTTGCGGAATGAAATCACTTTGGACTGTCTGCCTGGTTGCCTATAGCCCATATCCACTGACTCTCACCCCTCGACAATCCGCTCGAGATGGTTACGCGTCGCACGGCCGACTCATTAAATACCGATCAATGGTGCAACCTGTTACATTTACGTTTGACTCCGTCAACCGACGTACGATCTATTTTATTGATTCAAGGGTAACGGTATTGATGGAAAATAAACTTTCATTCTGTATATAATATCGATTTATAATAATTTATAAAAAAAAAAATTATTTTCATAAATATTTTTGATATAGCAGACGATGGATATGTAAATTACTTTCTATAAACATGATCATTGAAAAATGATGAATTTATCACGATCAAGTATATTTAACGCTCGTTAACTTTCTCAAATTTATTTTCAATACGAATCGCTTATAAACTTCAGGATAAGACGTACGATGTTTATCTGCATCAGTACTCCCTATAGGAACGCGGCATTCCTCTTTTAATTGCATGAAGCAGCGTGCGATATTAAGAACGTCTAATTAGAGATGGCGCAACATTCATTAAGTGAAGAAGTGAGAGAGTGTATGTGTGTGTGTTTAAGAGAAAGAGAGAAAGAGAGAGAGAAAGAGAGAGAGGAAGATTCACTTAATTCTACAATGCAGTTTCGTCTGATTTACACACTCGTTGTCGTGACAGCGAGCTCTTGCATAGGTCTTCTAGCCCTAGGAACTGTCTTATCTTGGCGAATAAGCTTCCAATGAGGTTACGAATACGATTCAGTACCATGCGCTAGGTACTTTTTACGAACAAACTATAAGCCAGGAAGATTGCTTGACATCTATCGTGAATGCTATTCATGATACATCAGCTAAAAGATATGCTCTTTCATAACTACGTATAAGATCTTTGTCATCTTAAATCTATGTATTTTAATCTCTATTACATGATCTCTATTACACATATATTTAAATACAAATATAGATGTGTATTTAATATGACGTATTTATCTGTCACTTGACATTGTTTACATGTTAATATTATATGTTTTAGTATTAACATATTAATGTTTTGTTTCTTACGATCATTAATGTATAACAAAATACACGAATACTTCAATTTCTAGATATGGGATTTCTTTCAGGCAGGAGGTATTATATGTATCTTTGAATAAAGTGTAGCGACGTTATATTGAACAATAGATGTCTCTTCGAACGCGAAAAATCCCGATAAAAACAATTTTTGAATTTAATTAAGTGCCAGTTTTACATCAGATATGAAGCTTCTTTACATGCTTCTACAGTAACCCAACGTTTCGTCTATTCGAAAATTATATTCTAAATAAGAATTTTCTATAAATCGACGTTATTCCTATCTATTTGATATCAGAGATAATTTCTTGTAGTTTAAATAAAGAATTTATCGAATCATCTTTCTCAAAGTTATTTTATTAATATTACATTTTAAAATATCCTTGAAAATGTAATGAAATTATTTGAGAGAAATTTCGCCGATATATTGCTTTTCGATCCGTTAAAAACGATCCGTAGACGTCGGAGATTGAGATAAAGAAAAGCAGCTATCTTTTGCCCGTTCGATCGATCGAATTTATTTCCTCGGAATGAAATTTCGAGAAGAGCACCTTTGAACAAGCCACGGTCAAGAAAGAGGCGAGTTCTACGTTCTACGTACTGAGCAGAGATATAAATAAAGCACTTTGGTCAACTTTACGCTTCCCACGTGTCTAGGCGTAAATTTTAAAAAAGAACATCCAAAATGTTTCCAGCTCTTGAAGAAACGACGACGTATCGATAGAAAATAGTAGTACTCTATAATAGTAGTAGTAGCAGTAGTTGCGTTGGTAGCAGTTGTTTAGTAGTAGTAATAGCAGTAGTTGTATTAATAGTTATAATAATAGTAATAGTCATAGTAATAGTAGTAGTAGTAATAATCATAGTAGTAGTAGTAGTAACAGTAATAGTGATAGTAGTAGTAGTAGTAGTAGTAGTAGTAGTAGTAGTAGTAGTAGTAGTAGTAGTAGTAGTAGTAGTAGTAGTAGTAGTAGTAGTAGTAGTAGTAGTAGTAGTAGTAGTAGTAGTAGTAGTAGTAGTAGTAGTAGTAGTAGTAGTAGTAGTAGTGGTAGTAATAATAGTAGCAGTAGTAGTATTAGCGAGGAACGTATGCTTGTTAGTTCGCATCATCCTTGAAAGTTTTCTGATGACGTCGACATATTCTTTCTACGATGTGACTGACATACATATATACGTATCTACTTAAATACATATGTACCTATGTACGCATGCTAGCGTGACATTTGATCGTGCATGCAATCCAGACGCAACAGAAGCGATTGAACGAGCAGTATGCAACGATGGATCATGTAGCACATGCGGAAAGAAAAAAATAGAAAGAGAGAAAGAGAGAGACAGAGAGAGGGAGAGAGAGAGAAAGAGAGAGAGCGAGCAAGAGAGGGGAAGATAAATGTGTTTGTCTATGAAGTTATGCAATATTCTGCATCCAATTATTTTATAGAATAAGAATAAAATGAAACTAATGTGATAAGAAACCTACATAGCTCGTTAACAAAAAGTTGTTATCGTCGTCGATAGTTCGTCTAACGGTGCATGCTGCTGCTTCCTGCGTCAAATGTTAGGTACTCTACAGTGTGCCGGACATACCTTATTTGCAATTATTTCTCTGTTTCCTCTACAGCGAACCCTATGATTTATTGCGTGCTTTCATAGATCGACGAGCCCGATTATCTGCATCGACCTTTGCCATGAAACGCTTTCAGAGGTAGAATAATGCATCGTTGTGTGTTTGAAGAAAAATATTTCGAAATATGGTTACTTGACGTATTATTATTTGCCTCGCGTAGCGTGCAAAATAGAAAGTAGTTAATATTAAAACATTTTTTTTTAGTCTGAGAAAGAATGCTTTAAATCATTGCCTTAAGAGAATTAATTTATTACAGATATATCTGCAACAGACTATATTTCTAATACGATTGAAAGTATAGAAAATATACCTACAGATAAACATATTTGGTTAGAGGATATTTTTATGAAATTTATTTGGCACATAAAAAAGATTAACGAGAAAAGATTCGTTTTTTAAGGCTCCTCCAAGAAAAAGGATCTTGCCAACAAACTCTCCAAGTTTTGTAGAGTCCTATTTTCGAGTATAAGCCAATTTCAATGAAACATCATTTATTGCACTTATTTTCTATTCCATACAAAAATAGAGATAAAGAGAGAAAACAGACAGACAGACAGAAAGAGAGAGAGAGAGAGAGAGAGAGAGAGAGACAGACAGAGAGAGAGAGAGAGAGAGAGAGAGAGAGAGAGAGAGCAACAGAATGTCATAAGCGAACGGACGAACGAGCGATGTAATAACGAGAACGGACATGACCAGTGCATTGAATACATTCACTATGTCTCCCATCCATATGTATGTATACATTGATTGGCTTGCTTGGTATTACGTAATGTCATTAACACGTCGCTTATACACGCGCCTATTTCCTTCCATCTTACCACCCTCGTAACCCGACGATCATTGCGTATCTATCATGCCATCTTTTTACCACCCTTTGCTTACACGTGCGAACTGTATATAGAAGATCAACATGATTGCGGACACGTATTGCAATTGCACGAAACATCGTAAAATAATGCGTCTGATGAGAATACGATGCGTAGATAATGGCCTACGTGCGAGCATGTCATAAACACTCCGCTAAATCCCTCTAACTCCGCCATTCTTTTTCTATTTCTTCCACCCTTTCGAATGTTTTCTTGTATATCTTGTTGTCGTCGACCGATTAAACATGTGACATCAATTTACTGGCAGCGAATGAAGTTGTATATGTATTATAATATTGACATAATCATTGCCAATGTTTGTAATTTATTGACATATTATTTTTAAGCTAATGATTCGGTACGCGGCATATAACTATGGCCTGCCATTACGGACATGTGCATTGGCGCGTACGTCAAGCTTGAACCTACAAAAATAACCTGATACGCATTATTTTTAGCGGTTGCCAAGTAAACGTATTTCGGTGCGGCACGTAAACGTCATTATAAACACAAGACTATCGGATAACCGCAAGACAACCACAAGAGTAGAAGTAGCAACGACCGTCGAAAGTTATCCACATCGAAAATTTGAAGCAATAGGTATATCATACAAGTGTAAAATACATATATATATATATATATATATATATATATATACATAATATATTATATATTATATATATATTATGTATATTATACATATTATATATATATATATATATATATATATATATGTATATATGTATGTATACTTTTCAGACATAAATAGGTATAAAATATTAACATTATTAACATTTGGATAAAAGTAAGACAACACAGATTTTAATGTACTGCACTTCAAAATATCATAAAATAAAGGTGTCACATAAAATCGTTACGAGACCCGAGACTCTCCTTATCGTTCACAAAAAAAATTACGTTGATATCGAAGCGTTAGAGTACAATGTTTTAAAGAGAAAGAGAGAGAGAGAGAGAGAGAGAGAGAGAAAGAGAGAGAGAGAGAAAGAGAGAGAGAGAGAAAGAGAGAGAGAGAGAGAGAGAGAGAGAGAAGTACAGCTGTTATTCGATCGATAGAACACTCCGGAAAAATGTAAACATGATTAGACTTATTTCCGTAAATGTTTTATTCTTTACATATGTGTTTATTTCTACATTGTGTAAGAAGTATAAATAAGTTTTGAAATATTTTATAGAATTTATATGAATAATTTAATTTACGAAATATGCTCATAAACATTTCATAACACATCGAAATACTTTGCTAAGAAAAATCATGAGGAGTAAAAAAATGTGTAGCCAGCATAGTACTTTGTACAATTTATCAAGAAATTCGGAGGCATATGCATACATAAAATGGCTTTCCCACCGCGGTCTTGTGCGAATGGCGGGATTCGTCAGAACGCAAAGTTGCGCCTGACAGCGTAGGCGGTAGCTATTTTTGAAATGCTTTTGAGAATCGCAGAGACCAAATTTATGTGGACACCCTGAAATACACTCATGGTAGAGCGAAAAGAAAGAAAAAATGCTAGATGAGTATAGACACCAAAAAGATGAATACCGGGGGTTCTCTTCTTACGCATTTGCAAAGATTTACATACCATGAATTCTAGTGATCACAATTTATCCTATTTCGATGATCACTCGAAAGACAAAAACTATTTTTTTACTCGAGATAAGGGTACCGGGTTTTTGAATAATTTTCATTTCAAAAGTTGTGTCTAAGAGTATTTTCGTGCAACTAAAAGCCTATTTCAGTATTTTTAGAATGATCTTTTGATCACCAAAATCAGATAAAAATTACATTCATGATAATTTATGGCACAAATCCAATTTTCAGCCGTTTTCTTACAATTCATCAAGGTGCAATATCACTACCTCGCGTTCATGTCAAAACAGTTGAAAGCTCCATTACGCAAACATAAAATATTTTGCTTTGTATGTTAAGTAATCGACTCTTCGAAAGAAAGGAACAAAAAAAGAAACCGATAGAATCAATAACTCTCTGGTGTAACATAAATAAATATACATACATATACTACGTAAGATTCTTTTCCCTGAGTTTGCAAGAATTTACGTCCTAAGTTTATATCGTTGCAATTTCTATCCGATTTTGATAATCAAGGACTTGTTCGAAAGATAAAGGTTCTCTATAATAGAGAAGGCTGTTCAATTTTTGAAATAAGCATTTACTTGCCTAAAAATTACTTTTGAAAATTACCTATTTTCAGATATAACTTTTGCGAAAAATATATTTTTCAAATATCGGGCATCCTTATCTCGTGTAAAAAAAAACTCATCGAATGAGTCCTTTATCATCAAAGATGGACAAAAACATAATATATTATCACTCTATAGATACATAAGTATCATCAATACATTAAATCAAGTTTAAATCGCTCTACGTACTGTCTATCACAATAAGATCATTAGTTCCCATGATGTATTATTTTTTTCTTTGTTAATATCTAAAAACATTTAAAAGAAACATTTGAAATCAAGCAATATGACGAAATAAGCGAAGAATGAAGAATTACAATACTTTTTACAACGAAACGTTATTATATAAAAGTAATACATCTAATGTCAATTCGACTATGTAAAGAATATTAATGTTTATCTAGAAATCGCACGTTTCATTTTACTTACGAAATGCGTATTGATTTTGTATCAGTTATTCCGTAAAAATTGACGATCATACACTGTGTCTGATGTCTTAACTTAGTTCTTTAATTCACGCACAGGAATGAAGTAAGAGGTACAACGTATCTATACATCGATACGATGAATTGAGAGAAGGGACAGACTTACTTATCCTAATGTATTTTTAGTTCGTTTTTTCCACCCGTCGGTGAAATCGTTCATGTTTGGAGAGATATTCAGTGAATAGCCTAAGAGAAAATGAAGACTCCTCTCTTCTTCTCTCATCCAGTTATTTCTTCTTTTTTCTACTTTTCTTTTTTTTTCCATTATTTCATTTCTTCCACAAAACTATTTCTACAGATTTTGTTTATTCTCTCTCTCTCTCTCTCTCTCTCTCTCTCTCTCTCTCTCTCTCGCATGTTCCTTTTTTTTCTATAACACGAAAACCGGATCGCAGGAATTTTATATCTCATTTATCGCATGAAGTCAATGGATATCTTTTTAACGGATAGGCTTGTTTAAGTCTTTGTAATTTCTTAAACCTCAGAACGAAATCATTCACAATAACACTCTTCATACATCTCTATCGAGTGCGTCTTCATTCATTGAATCTATCTCTGTCATAGAAAATTATGCGAATCGAAATCTATTACATCATTCTATGGCATTAGCATGCGATAAAGAGTGTACATCGTGTTATCAGAATGATTCGTGTTAAAACGATGTGTAATGTAAGTATTAATCGGTGAACGCTAAAAATTCCATCATAAAGGTTGATTCACACATTTATAATTTTGTATCAATTCAATTTCCGTTTTGTTTTCGTTCCGTTATTTCAATCATAGTTCAGTTTCATATTCATTTATATTCGGACAAAAGACATTTTCAGAATTTCGTTAAAAACATTATTGACGGCGATCTCAGACACAAGAAAAATGTGATAAATTGATGATTAAACAGAGACTGAACGAAAATGTTTGAACGTGTACATTTAAATTACATATAATAATGTTAAAATCATTGTGACCGAAGAATCGAAACGGAGAAAGAACAGATATTAAACTGGCATGAGTGAATTGACCTTAAATTATTGCCACATGATACGGGTCTTAAGATCCCTTTTCTTTATTTCTCTCTCTCTCTTTCTCTCTCTCTCTCTCTCTCTCTCTCTCTCTCTCATTCTTGCTTTTTTCAAATGTGTCACCCAACCATCGGTGGTAATAAATAACGTCACTGCGATGACTGACCGCGTATCGCCGTCTGGTCGCTTTAAGTTTATAGAATGGATATCATAGGCTCGATATCAATGTTATATACCATCTTCTAGAGACAGCAGTAACGATTTCTTCCACTTCGACGACGCAAACTAGGCTGCATTATTGGTCTTATAGACACAGAGAAGATGGATGGCGAAGTGTCCGCAACGTCAGAAAATCGAAGATACCGAATAGGAAACGCATCGTCGCTCGAGGTAGCTACAGTTTTCAAGCAAATTGTTACTTGTACTTCTTTCATTTTTTATCGCTCTCATTAAAGACAATATTCTACTATATAAATCATATAAATTTTCTAACAATTTAAGGTACTTCTTTATAAAGCAACTATACAACTTTTTCTATCAAAATTTGATTTGTATACTTATTCATGTTTCAATAATGTTTACTAAGATATATTATTTAAATTAAAGAATATATTATTTAAATTTTATAATTTTATTAAGAAAAAATAATTAAAATCTGTGCCAGTGCAAATATTTTAACGCATTCGTTAAAAAAAGACTTCCCATGATTTCTGTGATTCTACCTATTTAGCTAATTTGAAATAAAAAAAAAAGCCAAACTAATTCTTATATTGTGGTCATAGTGGCACCGACATCGAATAATTCGACTGATAATCAACGTCGTCCGAACTCGCAATCTTTTAATCATATTAAGAACTACATGCTCATTGATCGATGCAACCGATCTTATCAGTCGATTCTAGTCGATGTCGTATGATGATCAAATAAACGAATTCAAATCAGTTTGTTTTTTTTAGTCGATGTATGAATTAATTAAAAAGACATCAAAATGGATATTGAGAAATTGATAAGCTTTGTGCAGCAAATACATTCAAAAGGAAAACAGAAATATTTGTGAAAAACTCGCGTATAGATTAACTATATTGTATCTTGTTCGTTTAAATATATAGTTATTATAGATCATATATACCTTCTTCTACTTCTTCTTCTTATCATTATTCTTATTATTATATTATTATAATATATATTTTTATAGTAGTAATAATACCTCATAAATAGTGTAGAAACGAAGTTATGTTTTTATTTTTATTAAAATAATATCATACTTTATAAAATCAAATAATAATCATACTTTATAATATATAAAGTATGATTATTATTTGGCAAAATAAATGATCTTCGAGTAAAGTTATCGTAGCTTTTCTATATGAACATCGCGAAACATGTTTCTTGCTCTTTGGAATGAGTTAGAAAATCAGAGCATTAGTTTACGTACATACACAAATAAGCGGCTAGTTCACGAAAGCAAAACTCACACTATTCAAGCGTGTATATGAATATTGTAAGGCAGATTTCAAAGAATGCCACTATAGGAAACTTATTTTTCACGGACAATATCGAAAATAATGTTTACGTCAATAGTAAATCTAAGCATAATTCTTGACCAATTTTGATGAATATTTAAGATCTCATTTTAAATATGAAGTTATAAACGATGAGTCGGCTTTTTCGAATTTTTAAGAGCTTTATTTTCTGAGAAAAGAATCGCGTCAAAAATGCTGTATTCTGTTTCGAGAAATTTGTGCATAAAAAAGATTCTTTAAAAATTTTAAAAAGTGGATTACTCGTTTAAACTTTTATTTTTTAAATGATATTTTGTTCATCAAAATCGGCTAAGAATTTTTTGTTGGTATAAACTATTATAAAGCTATTAGAATTGATATATAATCTTAAGAATCATCTCAAACTGACATCAGTTTTGTGTGATTAATTTTGATGTCAGGTTCAAGAATAATATGCGATTTTTGGACAAGCTATGACATCGACGAATACCAAAAAAGTCAAATCGAGTGAGACGATCGAATCTTACAAGTGCGATTGATAAACTCAATAGTATCAAAATATTTACATATATTTTTAAAATAAATTTACATTTTATCCATGTAGAAATTTTGAGAAATTAATCGTCGCTTATTATTGAAGTATAAATTTAAATATTACATATAAAAATATTTCGATACATGAATCATGGATGAAATACGGTTCCATTCGATAAAACAAAAATTTAACAATCAAAATATATTTTGCATGTCTCAATGCGATGCAAATTAATCGAGAAATAACTCCAATCGCTAGAAAATTTTTGACAAATTATCTTTCCATATTTTCAATAACCCGAGCTACGTAACGCGTTAGTAAATCATTAAATTTAATCGTAATATCATTTAAATAATTTATTATCACTTGCAATTATTCGTTTCCAAAAAATTCTTCAAATGTTTAAATAACGACGATATATTGTATTATCGATCATTGATACACTCTAGTGTGAATTTTTGATAAGAAAAAGAAGAAGGTTCGATGAACTCAGGTAAGACAGAGCAGACCTCTCGGTAGGTTGATGATGACTCTTCGCCTTAAGCTTGGCACAGCCCGATAACGAGAGACGCGTTCATCCTCCGCGAAGCGTGATTACGATTGATAGGCGCGTCTCGTTCCTTCCTCTCCGTCTTCTTATCTATGTACTTTACGGTAAAACGTACGAGATAAGTGATTCCCTCTACTCTATAGCTTGAAAGAAATTCTTCGTTTTTCTCTCTTTCTGTTTCTTTCTACAAAGAGACAGATAATACCATTGTAAGAATAGCGGTAATTTAACGTCTTCTATCTTGTATTCTTTCTTTCTCTTTCTCTCTCTCTCTCTCTCTTTCTCATACTCTACGGCCTACGCCATTACATATTTATTTACTTGACGCACATCACAGAAAAGTTCTATGTACATATTAGCTAGTCAGAGAAAAGCGTACATATGTAATTGCTCGCGTATCAAATCAACGTGGTCTCGTTGAGATGATCGCAACACAAGTTTCCCTTTAAAATACATTTTATATATCTATACCATATTTCTCTCTCTCTCTCTCTCTCTCTCTCTCTCTCTCTCTGTCTTCTTTTTTCTTCATTTTTCTCTCTCCCTTCTCTTTCTCTCTTTCTTTTCTCTTCTCTTTCCTTTTTTTTACTCTTGTAATCTTTCTTATTTCACCTTTTTTACTCTGATTATCTCACGACCGTTTTTTAATCACTATGAAACACACTAACATGACAAGGTCAGGAATATGTCGTTTTCTCCCCTACTTTAACCCGGATTTTGCACCCCAACTTGGAAACTATAATACGGTGGTTATCTGTGCTATGTAGGAAAAAAAAGGGTCGGCTGGAGAGCCGAGTTTGTTGTTTTATTGCCGTACATCGAATAACTGCGAAGTAAGGTAGCCTTTCCTAGCTATAGTCGTCCTGGAAATGTTCACGAGCGGTTATAGCCACGTGTCAATGGTGTCACGTATAAATGGTATATGTGTGTGTATATATATGTGTGTATTCTACGGAAATATAAGCACGAAGCAATGCAAAATAGGTAATAGACAAGCACGATGAATCCATTAAGAAGTAACTATTGTTCAACTAACTGGCTCGATATACACTAGCGTACATTGGATGACCTGTTCGCTTTCATGTGTGTTCTGGAGAAGTCAGTTTCTTCGTAATCCATCGGTATACACCGCATACGCCATATAATCGCTCTTTATCTTTCTCTCTCCATTCCTCTTTTTCTTTCTTTCTTTTTCTCTTGCTTTTCTCTGTATACTTACGGAATGCATTCCTTTCATATTACTTCTGTTTCCTTTTTCTTCTCAATAACCTCGCTTAGTTTAAAATTCGAATCCGACATGACAACAATAACTTCTGTTAAACTTTTAGTATTCCTAATTTGTCTTTTTAGTTGAAATCACTTCAATTGTTCAAACAAAGTCAAATGCAAAAATTTGTTGAGCCACTTGAAATTGACAAATCGTTTAAAAGAAATTCGAGCTATTGCAACAATAATATATACGAAGTGTATGATCGGATCTCGAAGAAAAAAAAAGTTTCAGTAAATAGTTTGAAATTCGTCTTATAATCCCTAGTAGAAAAATAATGTTACACTTTTCTTAATTAACAAAATATATATACACAAAATATATATATATATATATATATATATATATATATATATATATATATACACAAACATATATGCGTATGTGTGTGTGTGTTTATTTTATTAATTAAAAGAAACGTAATGTTATTTATATATATGTATAATGTTATATGTGTGTGTGTATGTGTGTATGTGTGATATCGAGAATTTTGATGGATGCTTTGTGCGTGAGATGTGAGCAAGCAGTGTGCATAAGTGTATCGTTTTTTGTATGGATCCACTTAGGAATTTTCCGAGGCTTTATTTCAGTATGAATGATTGTTTGTGTCTGTGTGTGTATGCATATATATGAGAGTAAGGCTTGGGTTTTCGAAGAAAAGAACAAGAGGAAAGGCGAACATGACGATCGACAGAAGAAATTTTCAAAAAACACATGAAGCAACTAAGACGTGACTTTAGTCTCTCTTCATATTTTTGTATAGTTTTTGTTAATTTTCTTCAATAAATTTTTTATTTTATTAAAATCACCGATAGCACTCCTTCATTGGCTCTCTTCTAGCCATTGACTAATTACTACGAAAAACAAAAACCACTAGTCATGCTCGTATTGGCGATACGTAGCGCCTTACTTTAGCATAAAGTATGTTCATTATTTCTATTTATTCGAGTGCGGAAAATTGTTGATGGAATTAAAGATAACGCTAAAGCATGAAAAAAAGAATGAAGAAAATTAAGTCATTAATGGCAGAGTTTTAAACAAAGGCATTGTTTCATTGATCGTAAAGAACTCCCTCGAGTCGTTTTCGATTCAATGTCGTAACAAGATATGGTGTTATCAAGGATATCTCTGCTTCTTTCTTTCTCGTTGTCTTTTACTCTTATTCTCAGAGGCGTCTTCCCGAATACGTGTACCTGCGTTTCATAGCCATCCGATGTTTGCAATCTTATCGAGATCATCCGAAACAACCTATTGTCAGCGTGTGGTTAACCGTGACTATCTAAATTAGAATCAGTGTTGACGATAGGCTCTATTTTCCCTCGTACTTCGTCATTCACGCCATTGACAGCAGTTCTTCTCTTTGGGCTCTAACATGTATATATATATATATATATATATATATATATATATATATGTATATATATATATAAATATGTATATATATATATATAAATATGTATGTATATATATATAAATATGTATGTATATATATATATATATATGTATATATATAAATATAAATATATATATATATTTATTAGAAATTTACATCAGGAGAGCGTAAAATTTCTTTTAAAAGAAACGTAAGAAAGAAAGAGAAAAAAATAAGAGAAAGAAAAAGAAATTTTACGTGATGTCTCTTGTACGAAAATTGATATACGTGATAAAGTATACATTTTTAAAAAATGCCATTACCAATTTCCATGGTAGCGATAATGATGATAAAAAAAGTAGTCAGATATAGATCATCGTATCGTGTATAAGATGATAAGTTATTACGCTAAATGGTTATTGAAATTAGTTATAATTTGAGGTAAGTAAAAGCTAGCTAAGTAGATCGTATTTTGAAAAAAGAGAAGGAAAAAGAGGGAGAGGATAGAAAAAGTCAAATTCAAGAAAATAGAAAAGAAAAATGTGGATAAGCGTGCTACAAATAAATAAAAATAAAAAGTAGCACGATTGAACATTTCTATTATCGTGATCCCTTGGTCCTCGATGAAAAGAAAGGAAATTACAAACGTACATGAATGTCTTTCTCTTTTTTATTTTTCTTTTCTCTATTCGAACGTGAAATCAATCGACTCTCGCCTAAGTACTGATAATGTAGAAAAGTTTATCATACGCAACAATCACGTTTACGACGAATGAATGCGAGTACCCATTTGATAATAAGCGTTTCAGTCGACTGAAGTTCTAGAACGTGCGAGAACGTCACATCCGCAGCGCATAGTCACACCTCACTGCCGACGCAAAGTGGACTAACCCTCTTAATTGGAAACGTTGAATGAATTCGAGCGTAGAGAGAAAGGGAGAGAGAGAGAGAGAGAGAGAGAGAGAGAGAGAAAGAGAGATGGCACATTGTTACCATCGTAAACTATAAAGCTTCGATATAGGAAATCCTCGCGATATACACCTACATATGTATCTATCCACATTCTCACATTGCACGTGTTTCTACGTAATTCTTGTATTCGGATATTTTTTCTGCGCGGTTTTTATATTTTCTCTTTCTTTTCCTCTCTTCATTCCTTTATCAGATCGCGAATTCAAACGATTCACGCAACATGCTAGCAAAACGGGAAATCCGTTCGTTAACACATTTCATGTCGTTCATGTAAAAAGAACAGTATGTCTTTTTGCGTATACATTTTTATGACATATCGTTGTAATATTTTTGCAAATGTTTTCAATTTCCAATTCAATCGTGATACAATACTTAATACAACTGTTCATTAAATCTTATAATATATAATATATAATATATAATATATAATATATAATATATAATATATAATATATAATATATAATATATAATATATAATATATAATATATAATATATAATATATAATATATAATATATAACTGTTTTTCAAATGGAGAATGTTCTTTTACTGAAGAATTTGAAATGCTTGTAATAGGCATATTTTGTTTCATATTATTAAAAGTTCAGTCATCGAGAATGTATAATGGTTTTATAAAACACATTTTTTCTCTTTATATGTGCGCGTGTGTGTGTGTGTGTGTGAGCGCACGCGTTGGACAGAAAAAGTTTGAACTACATAATATTTTTCATGTAATATCTATTGCTTTCTTTATTTAAAATGTTTAGGCCAGCTAGAAAAAAAAAGACTGTAGTATCGTTGGTTATAGAGTACATATCACTGTAATAAATAATGTCGCAATGCAGAGCCAAAATGATGCTGTTGGGCATGTGTGAGGGGTACATTAATCAAGATAAACGTTACCAAATCGAAGAAAATCAGGAAAAATTCTGATGATAGTGAGAAAAAGGAATAATAGTAGTTATTGTTAGAATTAGGTTAGGTTAGAAACGGGACAACGTACCATAAGACATAACTAATGTCACGTGACGCCAGTGACATAAATGTACAGTGGCAGTGAAGGTAATTTGACATCATGTATTCCCTCTGATGAATTTCTCCTAGCAACGTACTGATCAAAATCAAGAAAAGAAAGTAATAAGTAGAGAAAAGAGTAATAGTATTCAGAGAAACACATAAGAAAGTACATGCAAAAATTTTCATAAAAAGTTTTATGTATTAAAATAATCATTTCAAACTTTTCTTCAAATGCTATAGATATTTTACGTACTTCTGCAACTTTTGAATCAAATTTAAATTTATAAAACAAAACCATGCTCGAATTAAACTCGATTTAATTGACAACATGCTCTAAATTCACAATATTGAAAGTGTACCGATAGACCGATGGATATCTGTAGTTTATGATACACGTAAAAATTTGGACTCTACAAGTCACAACAAGAAACAACAAATCGCTACTGTGAATTCTACCGAAACCGCACGAACTTTTTTAGTTACCTGATATACCTGTTGTATTCCTTTATTCTTTTGTTATCGAGAACGATATAAAACAACGATAATGAACCTTTTTCAATCAAGTTTTTACCTCGGCTTACGATCTTCGAATCGTTGTAAAAATGTATCTAACGAAGAAAATCTCGTTTAACGCATCTACCCGAATTTCTAGTACTTTAAAAATACAGTGTATTGTAATCCTTTGTTCAATTAAATCAATTTCGAAAAATTATCTCATTAAATCAGAGATTGAATATCTACGTAATTTCTTTGGATGGTTTACTTCGACTTTCCCGCTCGAATAAATGATATTCGTACATAAAATCGGCTGTGGAGAATACTCGCAGCTTAGTAACTACTGATAAAGAACGTTATCAAGCGACACGTAACAAATATTTCTTCCACTTTTCTATTTCCAGTATTTTATCTTACCCAATTTTTGATACGTGTAAATGAAGGTTCATGTAATGAATATATATATATATATATATGTATCATATATCATATATATCATATCATATATATATATATATATATATATATATATATATATATGTGTATGTATTAATATAAAATACATATATCGCGTATATATTATATTAATCAATATCAAAGAATCATTTGGTAAAATCAGAGACTAAATATCTACATAAGAGTATACATATTTCGATGGTTTATATCAACTTTTTCATACGCATAAATGAAACTGATAAAACTCACTAAAATTAAAAAAAAATATATATATATTTACCTATAATATATGCAAAACTAATAAGAATAAAAATCTCGTTTCTTTACTTTCTTTTCTCTATTCAATCGAAATCGTATCTTCGCGAAGTTCGCAGTTTGATTTATACACACATAAACTCGCTCCGAATCGTTATCATCGATCCCATAGGTCAAACTCGTGGCCCGTTCCAGTTTCTCTCTATCGCATATCGTCGATTTCTCATAGAAAAGTGGGCTATTCCCGCGCTGCGCATTGTACACGTGCGGTATGATCGAAGCTAGAAATTAAAGATAATGAAAAATGTAAATCAAAAATAAAAATGTACTTTAGAAGAAAACGGGCCGTCATCAACTTTGTTTTCATTAAAATAACTCAAGTTAAATTTGTTTAATTAAAATAAATCAAGAATACGAATTTGAAAATTTTTTTTTCGGTATACAGATTCTGATGAATTTATCAGAATTCCTTTTAGAATTTTTGAAATTTTATTCAATTTGTACAAAATTTTAGATATCTTTCTTCAATATTACTACGTTAACAATAATTTTGTATAATCTTCTCATAGCAAAAAAATGCCGAATAATCAACAATTCATCTCGAAAATAATGTCAAATAATCTGTAATATAATATTCCAATTTGATTTTAATTCCTTTGAACTTTTTCCTCTGAAATTTTTTTCGTTAGAAAATAATTTGATGAATTAGAAATTAGTGCATATATTTAGAAATATCTTATATATGTAAAAAATTTCCTGATCATTAAAACTTGTTTGATTACCGTCACGTTTTGGCTTATATTACGGTAACGAGAACATATTAATGAAAGAAAAAGCAAAAAAAGAGAAAGAAAAAAACAAGCAAGTGAAATCTACAAACATATTGTAACAACGATCTTGCAATATGGGCAATAGAGAACCAACGGTAGTGAGTGTTAGATAGTTAGGTAGAGCGTAAATATACATAGATGTATGTATCATCGAGACAAGGCGAGTCTTGTTCGAGATCTACGAGCCGGTAAAGGAAGATGCCTAAAGATAAGAGCTGTTCGTTGGCCGTGCGAACGAGTGCTACTGTATACAGTGTATACATTTATTCAGTACCGCACGCACACTTTCTCTCTCTCTCTCTCTCTCTCTCTCTCTCTCTCACTCACTCTTTCTCTTTCTCTATTGGTGGACACGACGTACGGAAGCGTTATGAAAATATATCGTACATGGTTATATATATCCATGTGTGAGTAGTAAACGAACACATCAGCTCGTGATCATAAGCCATACACCAGGAAATTAAGAGCGGAAACATGCGCTGCATCTCCGTTTAAATCGATGCTTTCGATGAAAAACATTTATCAAAACAAGTAGTTAAATTGTGAACTCCGCTCGTTTGTAAATAATGTATCTGATGACAGGCATTCGGCGTAGAGTGTCTATGTTCGCGCTCGCCCGTTCATAACTAATACGGGGAAAACAAGAGAAAGAGAGAGGGAGAGAGTGAGTGAAAGAAGAAATTTGTCCAACCAAGTAAAATTTAGTTGGCCGAATTGAAAGCTGTGATGAAAATTTTCCGGAAATGCGGGTTCACCCGTACGTGGAAAATAATTTGATTAACAAAACGGTAAATCGTCGCATTGATGTTAGCTCGTGGACGCAATAGAAATACTTTCAATAGATCGCTTTTGAAGTTGATAATGAAATAAATAATGTTTGAAAAGATTTGAAAAAAAAGAAAGATAATATATGGAAAAAACAGGCAAGTCAGGGAGCAATTCCTAGGCATTTGGAAATGGTATAATTCGGAATGTTCAAAAGACAATTATAATAATTAATTCTGCACAGTTGAGAGAGAAAGAGAGAGAGAGAGAGAGAGAGAGAGAGAGAGAGAGAGGGAGCGCAGAGAAGGAAAGCAAGAGAGAGAAAGGTCGCGGAATAGAACGTGTAGCATGAGAGACGTGCTTATGCAGGCGGAATGAACACAGGTAACAAAAGAGTCGTTCACCCTGTTTTATGTTAACAAATATCGTTGCACTAACAAGCTGGTGGTCGCAGAGGGAGCCGCAGGCAGTCACCTATGTCGCTGCAAATAAATTAGGCGTCCCTTTCGACCTACTTGCGTAATTAAAGTCCCCTCTTCATAGCGCTAAGAGAAATGAGGAAACGTGTGGTGCGAAAGAAGAAGAGAATGAGTGAGAGAGAAAGAGAAAAAGAAGAAGCAAGTATAGATCCATTAATCTTCGATCAATTGACTAATCTTACATCATCTTTCCTTATTTCTTCTCATCTCTATCTACTTCAACAGCATACTTCGAATACCCTTTATCTTTAGCATTTTCAACTTTAATTTAATCGTGAAGATTGTCCATTCAAGGATGCTCTTAAATCCGCATGAATTCTTTCAATACTTCAGTGGCTGGTATTAGAATCGAATTAAAAGAAGACACATTCAAACCCATATAAGTAATATGTTATTAGCGTTCCGTTTATGACAGCGAGGAGAAGGCGCCGAATGGCGTAGTTAAATGTTAATGGACATTTCATGAGAATTATGATAACTTTCCGCGTTTAATGTCTGATAATTAGTCCTGCAATACGTTAATTTTTCATCGAAAAAATGTGAGGATTACATTCTATATTTATAATGAATAAGAACATTATGCAATGGCATAGAATTAAATTAATCTAATTAAATGTTCGCTCAATATATAAAATATTATTAACCGAAGATTTATCACGATGGAGGATGTACCGTTTGGTGGCCGAGAATTTTATGTAAACAGTTCGTGAAAATTTCATTCCATCAGAATAGCTCGTTAACAGTAGTATCCCAAAAGACTCGCTGACAAATTTTCACAGTTTCTCTCTGCTCTTCTCTCTTTTTCTCTCTTTTCTCTCTCATTCTCGCACCATCTTCGTCTGTATGCCCGCACGCCCATTAAAACGGCCGGGTGCAATTACGTTTAAAAATAGCGAGAGACACGAGGAGGAGAGTCTGTTGCGCTCGATTGCATCAGAGACTACGACAACGACGTTGACGACGCCGATGTCGACAAAGTCGAAAAAATCTCTCTCTCTTCCTCTCTCTCTCTCTCTCTCTCTCTCTCTCTCCATCTATCTATCTCTTTCTTTTGTTCTCCCCTCTCTCTTTTCTTTTTCTCCCTGTCCTCTCTCTCACTTGCTGATTCTAATTACTGTCCTCTTACTTCATCTCAAGAACGCACACGCTCACGCTCGAAGATACTAACCTAGCGCTGAAAGCTAAACGTTTTACTTGAAATATGATTAGTGGCAAAATCTTAGACGTGGATAAGATTAGTACGCGGATACGTTCTTACGTTAAAAAAATGGAGTGAAAAAACACTTTGGTCTTAAGATTTATTACGTATAATTATGAGAATATGAGCTTAGTGGTGAATATTCTTGGATCTACGAAATTTATCGAGTAATCGGTAATTTTCGCTTTGGTTGTTTTTCGAAAATTGATTTTGCTCGTTACCCCTGTAATCTTACTTTCAAAAAAATAAATTGCAAGAATATTCGAGGTTCCTACGACCGACGAAATCGCTTGGACAAGAAATAATAAAATTAACGAACGCATAATGCATTTGCTAACACGCTTCGCGAAGTATAAAATATTTCGTCTCATGAAACGTATCACAAGAATTAAACTTCCATTTGGCTTTAGCTTGTTGGATCGTTTGCAAATAATCAAGAGAAGCTTCAACATTCGGAAAAGAAGAAATACGTTGCATCCGTTTCTCGTAAATCATGCTTGAGACTAATTCGCGATAACAAGAATATTATGTTGAATAACAACAGGAAGAAAAAATAAAAGTATTTTCTATTACGTTCTCCAATGTTTCTCATATAGTACGTTCAAATATACTTTTGTTCGCAGTTGTTTTGTTTGTTGTCAGCTAGATATAATATCTATCTGATATTGAAAGCAATAGAAGCTAAGTCTAAATGGACTAGTTCCTCATGTAGCTCGTATCACAATGTTTCATGTATTTTAGCAATTTGAATATAAACCGTTCCAAGGCTTCAGACCAATGTTCCGAAAAAATGAAACATTTAGATGAACACATGAACATTCTTCATTTGTACACAGGAAAGCCAATGTAAGCCGTTATTTGATGTATAACATTTCTTAAGTTTTAACGTAATATTTCTTAAGTTAACGTAAATATTGACTGCATCGGAATACTGCTTTCTAATCTTATCAAATAGGATGTGCCAAATTCGATTAATTCGAATTTGTATGTAGCTAAAGTTAATGACTATCATAAATATCTCTTATTTATCATATATCTTTTACATGGAATGTAATTTAAACAAGTGACAAAATTTCTGGCGCGCAATTTCATTCTAAAGTCGATTATATCGATTTGCGGTGATACAGGATTTTATAAGTTCCTTAGTTATTCAGCACGTATATCACGCGTATCAAATTTGGGAATTATTAGACCACATGCATACTGTCAACCAATCATCAGCAACTAGATTCTGCCGATAAACTAGGTTCAAAGGAATATGTATAATCGTATTCGCACTTGATCGTGGCGATTAACGAGTCGTCGGTGATCAAGAAAAAATGAACAATGAACGTTGCCTAGTTTGTCGAATCGTAGGCGACTCGTTTGGTCGCCGTATTTAGTCGTCTAGTTTTCTGGTTTTTTATCAAACTAGTTGTCGGCGACCATTAGATTCAAAGAAATATATAAGTACGTACGGACTTAATAGCGATGATCACGAAAAAACTAACAACAAACGTCGCTTAGTTATTTGATAGTTCGCCGATATGGACGTCGGCGATTGGTCGACAATACGTAAGCAGCCTAACCGTTCACTTTTCGCTTATCATAATCGTTTGTTGCTAAAACCAATTACAAAGTGTTATTTATTTAACATTCAATATAAACTTGAATTTATTTATAATTCAATTTTTGTCGATATCCGCATCAGCCATTTACTCAGATGATTTCTTTGATGTGTCACACGCAAAAATTATACGAATTCGTCTGACACCTTTCTATCGTTCATAAAAATGTTCTGGTATTCAAGTTAATTAGTTTGCGTTACTAGAATGTGTGTCAAATTTGAAGCGAAAATTAAAAATATTTTATTTAAAGCTTTTATTAAAAGTATTTTATTTAAAGCTTCGCCTTTTTACGATAAATTTTTCTCGAGTATCTCGAAAATTCGATGAAAAGAAAATCTAGAATAAAAAGAAGAAACACAAAAACACGGAAGAACGAATGCATATCGAGAAATGAAACTCTCTCAGCGATAAAATCGAACGCTCCCCGCTACGAATGTAAAACGTGGCATTTAAAAGTAGAAAAGGTTAAAGTAGTGTTCTTTGTAAAGGTTGTAACAAGTAAATATACCATGGGTTTAAGTCCATTTGCGGCAAACGATAAGCTGCAAAGAAAGAGAAAAGAAAAAGAAACATAAGAGATAAATTGAAGGGATAACAGCCGTAACTGGCTTATTGTAGAAATTCTTATGCATTTCTTATTTTAAAAATAAGATAAAATACTATCTTTATATTCTTAGAAAATTCTGTTAATTAAATTATTTTTCATTTTGTTTTGATAAATATGAAATTTTAATATATAAAAATTTTCTAATAATACATAATAACTGTAGGATGTAAATGGAAATCCAAAAATGTATAGATAACATGAAAATTTATTTATAGAAATTAAACTTATAGAGACGAAGGTTGAGGGACCAGAGATAGAAAAAGCAAAAAATGAAAAAAAAATTGAGAGAATGAGAGAGAGAGAGAGAGAGAGAAAAAAAAAGAGAGCAAGAAAGAGAAAGAGAGAGCAAGAAAGAGAAAAAGAGAGCAAGAAAGAGAAAAAGAGAGCAAGAAAGAGAAAGAGAGAGCAAGAAAGAGAAAAAGAGAGCGCGAAAGAAAGAGAGAAGGAGAGAGGAAGAGAGAGAGAAAGAGAGAAAGAGAGTTGACATAACGACAATTTGTGCTCGATGCCGCAAATTTGGTACATAAGAGGCTCGGATAAAGCGACTCTGTTATCGTCGATGCCAACTGGTGAATTACTCTGCAACCTTAAATCAGTCGTCGACCAAAGCGAGTATAAAGCGATCGAGGAACGAAACGCTCTGCTCTCTGCATCTTGAAGTCTCTTCCTTAAACTCCTCTTTCTTCTCTTATAGTTTCCTCCTCCTTCTTCTCTGTGCTTACCTCAATAAGAGGCTGGACACGCCGTGAAAAGCAAAAGAAACAGTCTTCTTGCCAGCGTTTCTTCTGTCGCTTGCCATCGTCTTAACTCACGGAAGAAGACTACCAAGAGAAAAAGAAAGAGAAGAAGAAAAAGAAAGAAAAAGAGAGGATAAGGAGAAGAAGAAAAGAGGAAGAGAAAAAAGAAGTCCAGTAGAGCAAGAGAACAAGACGAAAGGAAGGTGGAGTAACGGCTTACGTAACGACGGCAAATAACGCTAATGAGCCTACTCCGCCTTTGTTTCTTTTTTATTCTTTTCCACAAGATAGAAAGAGATAGATAGATAGATAGATAGATAAATAAATAAAGTAGATGGATAGATAGATAGATAGAGAGAGAAAGAGAAAGAAAAAGAAAGAGAGAAAGAAGGAGAGAGTGAGAGAGAGATACAAACAGAGAAAAAAGAAAAAGAGACACTCTCCGACTCATTTTGCATCTTTTGGCAAAATTTGTTTTATTATATAAACGTTAGGAACTGACACATGCATAATCGATCGAAAGCATATTATATACAAGACTTTTAACAGGTACATTGTTAAAAGAATGTACGTCATATCTGTACTAGCACGAGTGAAATACATAGTCAGATTATAATTAAATTGTCTAGAGCACTCGAAATGTGTCCGACCTAAAAGATATTGTAAGTTTTGTACGGAAAAAGTAGCATGGCTTATTTGAATATTTTTGATCATCTTCGCTCTTGATTCGTTTAAGAGTAATGGATATAATTATATAGAAATCGTTTAAAAATAATGAATATAATTATATCCATATTGGGTCGAAATAAACTATCAAATCATTCAAATAAACATATTACCGATGTATGCATATATATATTATAGAAATTTTTGAAAACCAGCGAATAATAAATTGAGATATCCATTGTATTGGAGAGTTTCCAGTACAATGATTAGGGTTGTAATTAATGATATTTACTTATCTACTGGATATTGATCGTCTCTTCATATCTTACTACATTTACCAATAATTATTATTTTACATCGAGCAATCTCACATAAATATTAGTTGCGTACAGATGTAATTGGTATTGTTTACAAAAGATAGAAGGAGAGAAAGAAAGAGAGAGAGAGAGAGAGAGAGAGAGAAAGTTTTTTTATCGTGACGACGGGTGATGGACGTTTGATTCGCGACGTAGGCACGCTCAACAAAGCGTTACTCAAGTCCATCTTGTGTCACCCAGTAATTTTTCATAATCACGCGATATACGCAGATGGTCACGCTTATACGGTAATCGATTGTCCTCGTTAATCTTCTTTTATACGGTATTTCTAGGAAGATGCTGTCAAGATACTCTATGACTTTCTTCAACTATGCTTTTTCATTATATTGCATCGCAATTGATAAATTTGCCTTGAGAATAATACAAAAAATATAAACACGATTTGTTTGATTTTAAAAATACAATGTTGGACAATTCGAATTAATTCGTTCAAATTTCGTGCATTAGTTCAGTATCTTAATGCACATGAATTAATTAATCGAATATGGGACCGTTATCATAATTAACGTTAAATAATGCTCACCTGGACTGGTCTGCCATGATAGACCACCGATGAACATTTTCCTAGAAAAAAAAAAGATGATTCCATCAGCATCGCCATCAGCCAATCTTCGATGTTGAAAGACGAAGGCAGTGAAAGAGAAAACGGGGTAACTGCCAGCAGAGGGTAACTTCCGGTATTTCTTAGCCCTCTGCGCAGTCTCCGTTTCTCGACGACAGGTGTCACCACACATCAACCAACAACCGAAAAACTCACGAACGATTTTTTGCCTTTCTTTTTCTTTTTTGCAATTTTTTTTTGTAGAAGAACTCTTCTCGATCTCGATACGGTGCGCAATCTTAAGTAAAAAAATTTCAGAACACGACTTCCGTCACAAACGAGCGCATTTCCTGCTTTAATCCGAGGCTCCCCCTGTTCCCATTACTTCCGGACACACTTAAGCCCATCCACGCAACGATATTGTTGATCGGAAAAAACGAGGGAAATTCGAATTTATCGTTTAATTACGGTTTGCCGCCAGTGCAGTAAAGTACCTGATCCATTAAATTTAAATGAAATGAGAACATTTCGAATAAAAGCTTCGAATGCCGTTCATGAATTATACACTCTCATCGTTACAAAATAGATCGATAGATACGCGTGAACAGGATCCATTCATCGGCCGCATCTAACACAATGTAATGACGAAGAGAACGAGGATGACAACGGAGAAGCATGTATATTATCCGGAAGATCGTAAACGACATTCTAATTTAACGAAGATAAGATCGATTTTCATATCACATACTCAGATGGAATAATCAAAATTCATGGAAACCGGTCTATTATGAATCGAGTTTCCTAACGTGCTTCCACTTCGAAATATCTTTCCGAGCGAGTGAGCGCACGTGCAATCTCTAATCATTTATATAATGATAATCTGGTATGTATGTTATACATCATTATCGCATAAATGAGTAAGTGGCATTATCGAATAAACGACTAGTGGAAGCGGAAGAAAAAAAAACCTTCTCTCTTCCTTTTTAAGAATTTTTACACAACGCTAATCTACTCGTCGTTGTCATAATTAAATACGTAAAATCTCGCGCTCGTCGCGTAGATGCTAACGAAGATAACGCTCTCTCGCATAATGGTCGTAATCACGTGGTAGCGCGTTCGAACATCGATTTTCTGAGGCACGACAGCCTCGTTGTGAACTCCCACCCACGCGCTTTTCCGTCTATCCTCCTCCTCTCCCTTCTTCCGTTTCTGCTCCTCCACGCTCTCTCCTCCGTTCCC
Organism: Vespa crabro; assembly: GCF_910589235.1. Lineage (NCBI taxonomy): Eukaryota > Metazoa > Arthropoda > Insecta > Hymenoptera > Vespidae > Vespa > Vespa crabro. The sequence goes on along the minus strand of NC_060956.1, from coordinate 8,260,315 downwards.
ACTAAAACGCTTCTAGGCGTCTCCGTTCTAATACTTTTACGCGGTAATCTGGTAAACGTGTGCCATTTTGGAGAAGATAAACACAGACGACGAAGAAATCACTTATGAATTTCTCGTATTAAATAGATCAACCTAAATCGATCACTTTTTATACGTAAAGATATATAACGGTCGGAAGAGAACAGAGATTCTTCGCATGTTATTTTTATCCACGCGTCACGATACGATAAAGAATGACATGGACTACCCTCTTTTTTCTTTGTAGGTTACGTGGTCAGCAACTCACGTAATTCGAGCAGAAGAATCGGAACACTATGTAATAGACGCTGTCACCTCCGACGACGACAACGACAATGAAAACAATGACGACACCGACAATGACAATAGCATTGCTAGCTATTTTGATGCGTTTTCAATTTCTTAGCGAATATACCAATCCGAATATCTGTTAAAATCATTTTAAACGAAAAGGAATTATACTGCGATGTAGTCGAGTGTAAAAGGACGGAGAGGAAAAAAGAATAAGATCTTTGCTTGGCGGCAAACTATTCTCCTTCAAGTTTCTTTCGGATCGTTCCATTCATTTATCCTTTTTACGCTCTCTTTCGCGCGTTCCACGCGGACCAAAGGGGATGTCTCCGGCGAGGGGTAAGGGGACGCAGGGGAATGCCGAACGCGCTTGAAAGAAGGCGCCACCGGTCCGAGGAGAGAGAGCACACTACCGTGACACGCATATTACGCGCCCGGCAAACAAACACCACGCGCGCCTGCTCCACCGAATGACAACAACGACAACAACAACAACAACAATGACAACAACAATAACAATAACAATAAATAGCAGAATCGACATATATATATATATTATATATACTATATATACTATATACATGTATATCTATATACTGTCGTATTGAAAAGTATATGTATATATATATATATGTATATATAAATATGTATATGTGTATATACATAAACAGAAAAGTGTATATATATATATACATATATATTTTTGTGTATATATATATATATAAACAGAAGCATCAACAAACAAGAGCAAGTAGAAGGCACGACGCGCACGATTATCATTCGGAATGCCGACAGACGATAAAAACTAAAAGGATTGACGTAACGATATGCGATTTTCTTTAAAGAACACTCGCGCGATATATAAACACAAGTGAGATTATCGTCGCGTTACTTTTCACAAGGAAGCAATCCGTCCTTTCGGTCGGTGCTATTATAAACATTGCTGGTGGATGTAGGTGGACGATCGATTTGGCAGAAGCATGAAGATATGTACCCTGGATCGTTGGGCACCTCAGCGGGCGACCCGCTCGCCACGATCTCCTGATTCTGAGATTCCATAATGGCGCGCGGCGCACGGCTCGTCGTCGTCGCAACGCTCTCGCCTCTTCCCGAGGATCACGAATGAAACGGAAAAAGCACGACTATTAAGAGAGAGCCGTCGTTCAGAAAGTGATTCTGCCTGTTTAGTCCTCGTATGACGGCAAGACGTCGTCGTTGTCGTTGTTCTTCCGTTTACGACAACGATCTTCCTCGTGTTCGTTGTTGTTGACCGACGGTGAGAGAGAGAATCTGCTGTTTGCTCCTTTTCTAACGGCGAAGAAGAACGTGACGTCTCTACTCTCACGACGAGAGTATCTTCCGTTTCTCTCCTCGTCTTTGATCCACCAGTGATACTGACTCGTGTTGTTGCGAAAGAAGGAGAAAGATGAACGATAACCACACGACGTCTTATTTCCCGTATTTCGCGTCGTGTTCCTCTCGCGCTACGTGCTCCCTCGAAGTACTACGAGAACAACGAGAACGACAACGATGACGAAACGTACGAACGAAACGCACGTACGTCTCGTACTCGTGTACGAAATGATAAACTACTCCGAGTGGTTGCGTCAAGCCGGTTGACGACAACGACAACGACAACGATGACAACGACGAGGACGTAGAGACGAAGACGACGGGCGCGACGATAACGACGGCGACGACGAGGAGGACGGTTTACGATGAAGAAAACGTAGATATCTTCTTTCTTTTTTTCTTCTTTTCTCTTTTCTTTCTTTTCTTCTTCTTCTTCTTCTTCTTCTTGATCTTCTCTCAATTTTTTTCTTTCATACGTTCTTCACTTTCTCTCGCGCGCGTATTCTCTCTCTCTTTCTTTCTCTCTCTCTCTTTCTCTCTCTCTCTCTCTTTCTCTCCCTTTTACTCGCTTTCTCTCTCTCTCTCTCTCTCTCTCCACACTCTCCCCTACTACTGACTACTAAAAACTAAGGAGAAGGTGAGAGGTTACGTGGCTGCGCGGTATGGCAACTACTGATGACGGGCGGCGGCCGGTACTCGGACGTGCGACGCGCTCTGCGAGAGGTTCGACGCGACACTGCGCTCTCGGCGCGGGGCGGGGGAAGGGGCGACGGGCGGGGAGGGGGCCACCGCCGACGTAGTGGTGGTGCGGTGGCAGCGGGACGCAACCGGGTCGTCAGCGGTGGTGGCGGTGGCTGCCGTGCGGCGGGGACACGAAGAAGAAGCTCGCGCTTGCGCTTTCGCGAGCGAGAGGGCCACCGCTGCTGCTGCTGCTGCTGCTGTTGCTGCTGCTGCCGCCGATACCGCCGCCGTTGCCGCCGCCGTTGCCGCCGCCGTTGCCGCCGCCGTTGCTGCCATTGAAGGAACGCATACCCGCCTTCGGACGCGGTCGGCTCGCCTGTTCGTGCGAGCAAGCAGGAAAAAGGCCGACCACCTACTCGCCTACACTACTGAAGACCGATGGCTACCACTAGTTCGATCGTACGTGCGTGCGGATCAAAATCCGCATAGCGTCTTCTTCAACTGATTTATTTTCGCCTCTATCTTTTAATAATCATCTCTTGAGTGTTTTTATCAATTATAAAATATTTCTTTTGATTTGAATTTTTTCGCTTTGAAAGGGCAAAACATACAATGTGATATTTGAAACGATTTGGAATTTAAAAAACGTGTTATGAAAAGTACTATGGGATCAACACACGAATTTCTATGTAATATTTTGCAAAACAAATCTCTATTAATTTCGAATTGCTTGCGTTAGGAATAATTTACTTAATATAAATGTAAATGTACGTACACGTAATAATATAAATTTTAAATGCTGATATAATTCATAGACAATGAGAAAGTTTTGCTAGAAATGAATTAATTGTTCAATTAAGTAATTGGACTGAAAGAAATTAATTTTTATTTTCATATGCAAGCAATATGGACAATTGCTAAAATTTGATCGATTCTGGGTGATAGCATCTTCTGCCGACAAAATTATTAGTGGCATTTGAAGATCCCACAAAGAGGGATCTTCTAAGACCTTTCACACGCATAAACGATCCGTTGCTTTTCTCAATGAACAGAATTGAATGCGAAGCAATAATATTGAATTAACAACGAACTCGTTATGTATACGATGACTACGTTGCCCATAATAATGGATTATTATTTGCATTCTAAATTTCTCTTACCAAATATATATTCTCTTTAAGTAGTAAAGTGAAAGGAACGAAAAGAACAAGTTAAACGCATCAATATTTGCGCAACGTTAAGGTAACTTGCTACTTGAGACGCAAACTACAAAGAAAATCTATAATGATTGAGTAGATAAAATCATTATTCACAAAGATTAAATAACAAAGTGCTTTCTCCTAGGACTATCTTGACATCGATATTCGCGGTAGGTAAGAAAGGAATCTCCAGATCCGAATTTGTCGCAGTCACGCTCGTCTATTCCTGAAGACGTTCCCGATGGACCGTCAGGGAGCTGTCAATCACCGTTCAGGGACTTCTTGGAATCCCCGAACGACGACACGTACTAGACGAGCCGTTCTAACCTAAACTGGATGATAAGCTATCGTAATTAACATATCCTTTTCTTATCCTTTTGTACTATTGCATTTGCAATATTCAGAATGGAAATGCACAGTTGGTATAAATAAACGTGGATAGCACGGAACGCACATGTATAGTGAATGTATACTTTTATTATACTTATATGTCTAGAAACGGATGATTACGTGTCCACATGAAACATGTAAAGTATGTTAAAGAATATTTACCATTAAATATTTAATATTTTCCATTGCCTTATGCTTGCTTGTAAACTCTGATAAAAATAAAAAGTCGAAATACATTTATTAACGTGTCGTGTTTTTAAAACGACGAACAAAATAATGGAAAGTCAAAACGAGGAAATAAATATCTTTAAAATGCCTGTGAATCGAAGATCAAATTGAAAAAATTTTCAGAAATCTTTGATAAAATCTTTTAATTAGTTTTGTCTTTTAACTTTCGCGAAGAAATATATTTTAATTAATGATAAAACGATTGTATACGTCTTTAAAAAATGCGAATAATCCAGAAGGATTATATTGCGAATGATTTGATAAAGGTTAATAGAGTAACATTTTCTCTATTATTTTTTGTTTTAAAATCGTTATGTCGTTATTCTAATAAAAAACACATTTTCATGCACGATTACGATTCTAAAAATTTCAGCAAATATAGCTGATTTGACGATAAATATAAGAAGGAGAGTATTTATTATGGTGTCGCCATCTTTGTAAGCAAATAATAAGAACATCGATTAAATTTTTATCAAGATAACCACAAATCATTCGCTCGTTGCACAAACTTGAACCTTTGCCCCATTCTATTGAATGTATCAAAGTCTATCTGATGAAGCCGTTATTGCTTTTATAAAAAATGATGTCATTTTTACTCATTTTATTTACTTCTCTCCTAATGACTTACTTTGAATTTTAATTTGAATGATATTTAATTCGAGATTTGAATTATTGGAAGATACGTCACAAAAGAGCGTACTCTCACGTGATGAAGAAACACTATAAAAACGAATGATTCGAGGAAATGTTATTTTTCCATTCCTAAAACGATCATGTTATTTTCATTTGAAAGAATAGACACAGATTGCGACACTTTGTAAAGCAAAGGTGGTATCTCGTGTGTAGCGAAAAAAATCCATACAATCAGTAAAAGTCTTGTGATTGTCTAGCAAATTCCTAGGGATAGTGGGTGATCACGAAATTCAAAACCCTAAATACTTAATTTTAATTTCGTTTGTTAAGAATTTGAAATAAATTTAAATTGCTTTTACAATCTTCATTATTTCGTTATTATTTTATATATTTAAAAAATGTTGAGATCTAATTTTCAATGTAATATTTTTGTCAACTTTTTGAGTTTGTTCTATAATGATCCGTCACTGTTTAGAAAATCGATAAAGACCTAATGAAGGAGTGACGTGGAAAAATTTTGGCATGAGGATTTGAAGGATGGGGAAAGGAATCGGTTCGTTGGGTGCGAGGTTCGCCGCGTCATCCGACAAATCGTGAATCCGAGAGACACGAGGAAAGGAAAATACCGGAAGAGGAGGGGCGTTTGAGCAAAGCATCGGGACCAGGGGGCAATTAGTTAATTGAATTGATTGATGGATTTCGTTCGCGTAACGCGCGCTTCGACTCAACGTCTGATTGAGAGTCTCCACTCGGCCTCCATGTGTACACACAAACCGTCTACCCCGCAGCATTTCGCACCCAATAAAGGATTCGAACGTGGCTTTTAGAAAGTAAGTAACGCGCCTACCGTAAAAAGCAGACAGAAAGAAGAAAGGAAATAAATGTTACGATCGTTCTTAAAATTCGTGCTTCGTTTACAGGGCTATGTAGGTATTAGAAAATTTCCTTCTGTGTGTAAATATTTGAAGAATTTGACAAAGTTATTCTAATTACAACGCTGAGCTAAACTAGCTTTACCACGCCCAATAGAACCTTTCGAAAATCATTTTAATGAATACGAAGATAAATTCAACAATAAGATTACTTCTCGCGGGTGCCTCTCGAATTAGAATCGTGGATCTCGCGAGTATGGTTAATCCAGTTTTAAAATGCGCTACAGACACACTAATAAGTTGAAACCAGTCAATTAGAGCGCTTGCTCCGGCGTCCTAAGCAAACACTTGCAGGTGTTTGAACGGCGTTCGCGGCTATGGTGGGTACGGTCGGTGCGAGGAGGTGTAAGGCCAACGAGAAAGGGTAAAAGCTCCCTCGGTATGGTGTCTACTAATGTAATATCGCGCATGGGAGGCAAGAATAGATGGAGAAATGCGTCGACGAGCTCATAGATGAGACTCCAAACCAAGTTACATCTTCTAATTCTCTATATGTTGGATGGACAAAAAATATTTATATTCATTTTATAAAAAATAGTGGCGCATTTTTGATGATAAAATAGTCATTTAATGTGATATAGGAAGATACTCGATTAATTGCTACAATCTTCATTTTTTCCTTCACTTTTTAATTCTCCTTTCTTCTCCCTCTTTCTGTCTTTGTTTTTCTCCTTCATCGATATTTGTAATCTTCGCGTTCGCTCGTCGTACGCACGTCATTTGCCATGTTGCCTTTCGACAAAACTTTCAAACAAACTCCGAAGCTTTAGAGAAGTGAATCGCGCTGAGAGTGACAGAGGGATGTCTTTCCAAAGACAAAGACCGCGCTTCTTGCTGAGACAGAGAGAAGAGTGGAAAGAGGAGGAAAAGGAGAAGAAGGGAGAGGACCTAGAGCTCTATCCTTTCTTGTCTTTAGACAATTCTGAGGGAAGACGGTTTAGGCTCGTTCACGAGAAACTCGGTAGATCAAAGGGATTTTGAAGATCGTTCGGTAAAGCACGTTTGACTTTGTGACTCACGTTTTCAGAGAGCGTATCAATTAGACCACATCATTAGAAACGATCCTACGTAGTATCTACTACCACCACTATTCGGACCAGACTTTACGTGTCGTGAATGTACCTTTTCAACAAAGTTCTAACCCCGTTAACATTGCGAAAGGCGTTACCGTCCGTAACAAAAGAGCGCGAAGTAGATTACAAATGTTTATGATATACCGTGGAAATACTTTGAGATTCGTTTATCGCCAGCTTTGCGATGGAATCACACTTTAAAAAGAAATAAATATTTACTTATTGTTAAAAGCTTTTCAATGTTAACGTTAGATTAACATCAGATCATGAAAGTGATTAAAAATGAATGAATGATAAACATGTATCAAAATTATGAGAGATGTATTTTTTACTGTATACACATCTAAATTATTGTATACACAAGTCTAAAAATCAAATTGCGCTTATGATTGTTTTCTCTTTTAACATAGCAATAAAGGGTTCAAAAAAGAAAGAAAAATATGATGCGAAAATAATCGTAATCACAAAATCGGATATTATATTGTAATAACCTGTTAATTGGGAATGACAAGTTAACTCATCATAGGAAAATACTTCTTCAGCGCATAATATGAGTTAACTCATCAAACAACTTTAAAGACTATGCACATAAATTTTAAATTGTATATATCTTTTATTTTTTATTATCAATTCATTGAGGACAGGCTTATGTATTACGAAATATATAGAAAATATTATAATAATAAAATGGAATGACAAAAAAAATATTTTCATACTTGATACATTTCACAACGACGTAATGGACATAATAAATAAATGTAGTAATTGAAAAATTAATATCACGCAGTCTTTAATTATAACAAGAATATGGGGTACGTGGACGTAATTAACATCCAAATTGCAGCTTATAAGGCATCAAGAAATGGACTAAAAAGATATTATACAAAAATATTTTTATACATTTTGGATATTATCTACATGAATTCGTATGAGCTAACTAACGACATGGTGGAAAGTTATATAAAATATATTTCTTAGTGAAATATACTGAGAGAACTATGGCACCTAATATACGCTTTCATATGAGTCACGAGAATTTACAACTTTACCCAATTATCAATCAGTTACTCCGAAAGCAACATGCTTCACTGAAAGGCATTTCTCAGATTATATATCTAGTTCAGCATCCAAAATAAATGTAGCTCGTAGATATATGCTGTGTTTAATGAAAAAAAATTCTTAAGAAATCAAGATATTGGTATACCATATGTGAAATAATATTATTCAATTATATCATGCTGTTCAATAAAACTAATTTTCTTTAAAATTGTTAGCTTATTTATCGAAGAACATCCATCTTTGAATTCCTTATTGTTTAATAATCGTATAAGATACAGAAATTATGACATTTCGTATTTACTACGAACATAACGAGTTAACTCATCTCTGCAAGTTTGCTATGGCACGTGTAGAGTGCGCTTTCGGTAAACGAGCTCCCTGGTTAAAGGGTTAAGGCTCCCTGAACACGATGGATTGCGTAGTTAATGATGCTCATCCCTTAAAGGGAAGTTCTTCTTAAGACCTTTGTATAGGGACGACCTAATGACTTTCTCTCGTTCCGAAGAAGGGTTGCTTGCAAGAGCTAGTCGTAATAGTGGTAGTCAGTGTGTCTGGCACTGAACGTGGCAACCATAGTGAAATATCATTAATCAGGTCCGTCCGTATGTCTATCACTGTCGTCGTTTCATTGGAGGCCGAATCACGTGCGAACAACCATTAAAAACGTAAGAGATGCCGCATTGAGGAACAGCTTTCGCGCTGCGTCATTAAAACCTCGATATTAAACTCGTTTTGTAAAATCTCCTCTAATATTTTTATCGTATAAATAACGAAACTGATGGTGATCAACTTGCATACAAATTAGAAAGAAAAGGGGAACGTTTCGATTCTGAGAAAATTTTTCCAAAATTTTTCAATTTTTCTCAGATTGGCTCAAGGCATGTTGTAGAAACATTATCCCTTATTGGCAAAAAGTATTGATTATAATTTTTCCTATGCATTTATAAATAAAATATCTTAAAAAGGTAAGGATATATGTATTTAACTACACATGTATACAATACTATTCTTGATAGTATGTATCAGTATCTATACATATATGAATACATCTGTGTTATATATGAATACAATGATTCTCACATGAATACGATCGGGATCACGTATCTCGTGCCAGTGGCACCATCTTTGAATACGAGGTAGTACTATACATTTCCTATCACAGATGAATATGTCCGCTGGCAATTCGCGCCTGAACGATAAGATACAACCCGATACATAATCGTATTCGTAAATAAATCTTCGACGTTCCTAATACTTTTAACAAAAATTTATACAAAGAACTTTTAATGATCATTAATGATGTTGATTTTCAACAGAATATGGATATCATGTAATTTAAACTCTTATCTCTACAGGTAAAAAACTTACAGAAACAAAAAAGAAAGAAAAAAAGGAACTCGAGATAAAAGTGGTCCTGATGTGAATAAAAAACTGCAAAGCGTTGCTTATAAGAATAGAAGCTGCGAAGACATAAGTAGTAATGATCGGAAAGGGCTGACGCAAAAAGAAGTAATATAAATGGAAGTAACGAAGTAAAGCGAATAATAGGTGTCCTTTTTTCTCTCTCTTCATTTCTGTCTTTATTTCTCTCTCTTTCTCCCTCTTTCTTTCTCTTGCTTCGATTTGTTCTTTTATACTCTTTGTCAGTTTAAGGAAGAAATGGAGAAACGTCCAAGAAGATTTGGGCAAATTCGTCTTCGAAATGATACAAGACATGGCCTTTTTCTTAACGAAAAATAGAGAAATTCGAGTTTCTTGGACAAAAGTAAAAGAGGGTTGAGATTTCTCGTAAAGATAGATAGAGAGAGAAAGAGAGAGAGAGAGAGAGAGAGAGAGAGAGAGAAAGAGAAAGAGAAAGAGAAAGAGAAAGAGAAAGAGAAAGAGAAAGAGAAAGGTAGACAGAGAGGTAGACAGAGAGGTAGAGAAATTCGACGTCGCGAAGAAGTAGCAAAGAGGAGAGTAAAACGAAGGCGAACTCAAGCCGCTGAAACGTTTGCCTTATAAATCGTTTTTGCGGGCTGCGGACGAACTAGAGAACGAGTTAGCAGGCGTAGTATTTTTTTAAACATTTTCTATCTACTTCCTCTTTCTAATAACAACATGGCTACCTTTTGATTTTTATGCAAATTGTGACGTACTTTTCATAAAAGAAAAATAAAGAAAACAATTTTTTCATGATATGCTTATATTAACATAGTTTCGTTTTTTGTAACGTTCAGAAAACAAAGAAATTAGAAGGACACGATTACTGCTCATATCTGAAACATTTAATTGCATAAAATATGCTCGCAACAAAGTATAAAGAAAGTCTTCTGATCATTTACTTTTTCTTCCAAGATGTTCGTTTTATCTCTTTAAAATGGTTCCTCCTTTAGAAATGTAGCAGTCTTTCGAAAGTGGCGAAATCCCTATTGAAACGAACGAACGATCAAGCATATTCGGGGATTGTGTCGAGGGGTATAGAAGCATCCATCGAGCTTCTCAGTACGTACTGTCGTTGAAATATGTTCGACGGGGGGTGAAAAAGAGCTGACGATATTCATATCCAATGACAGTGGGGCGGAGTAGAGGTAGAAGAGAGGATCGCGGTCGCAAGGGGATGTCGGGCGTTTTCCACAGTCGTCAACGATGAAAAAGAGTAGAAAGGAGAGAGCAAGAGCGAGATAGAGAGAGAGAGAGGGAACGAGAGAGAGCACATTCTGCCGTACTTCACGCCACGGCGAACTCACGAAGCGACTGCAGCGTCAGACATTTCGTCGAGTTTGATGGTCCTCGAATCGTTGATCAAAAGCGGGACATTTTCCTCCAAAAATTCATGCTTTGGCCGATAATTCGCAATACTTTCCAAATATCTTTTACTTTATTATCATTTTCTTTTTAATTATGAAAGAAATTCATTTAATTTACGTTTTATAAAAGTTTCATCGATTTAAATTCTTGCGATACGAGATGCGATTGTGGATGAGTAGCTGGCACACCAGTTGAATGGTTCTAGTCCTTTGAAAGAGCAAGATATTCGATGCATAAGGAAAGCAATTCGATCGGCCACGTTCCGTCGAGCCATTAGACGTAAGATCGATGCCAGCCACGTGCACATAACATTTTCCGGATAAGACACACCCAGCCTAACCCTGCCCAACATCTCTTCTCTGCGAAGAGAGTGGTGTAAACCCGTCTTATCTTAGCGTTTCCGGTCCAACGAGCCGGAAATGCGTAATAGAGGAAGACATGGGAAAAGCGAATGGAAAGAGAAAAAGAGAGAATGAGAGAGGGTGAGAGAGAAAGAGAGAGAGAGAGAGAGAGAGAGAAAGAATAAGAGAGAGAAAGATTGCCGAGAAAGAAAGAATATGAATCGGGCGAAAAAGAGAAATCGAAAACACGCATGAACGTCGTCATTGCTGGTAACAAGCGGACCTATTTCAGAAACTAATACCGTTCTTCGCCTCAAAAAATGTATAAAAAAGAAAAGTGTATAAAAAGGAGGTAAAAAGATAGAAACGAGAAAGAAGTTCGAGGCAGTGAAACAAGCCAGACCCAAGTATTCCGGGCCGTTCTACTTTTTTTGAGATTTTCTCAAGCGTCTTCTACCATTGAAGAGCTATCCTGAGAACTCTACCGAAAGCTAGGCTAACGAACTAACTGTAAATTCTCACAACATACGTTTTGACCGTATTGGTACTTTTACTGAATCGATGTCAACCAATTGGAATGTCACCTGGTACAGTTTTCGACCGTACGCTATTTTCCCCTCACAACTTTCATATATTTGCTCTTCTTTGATTTACTTGAACAATTGAACATCGAGAGGCCATGATCAATGCTGCATTTACCAATGAAATAATCGAATCATCTGAACGCCGTCATTATGAAATGCACCATTGACGATCGATTAGCTTTGCCGCATGCCATTTCTATTGATTAAACCAAATGTCAAAAATTGCTGAAACCATTATTTTATCGAATCGATGCAAATCCGCGTTAACATTTATTATCTGATAATATTTTGTTGTATAAAAGATATGATATCTCTTCCTGTTTTTCTCTCTCAAAGACCTCAGATTAATCAGGCTTTTATTTGTTTCAGCTCAATATTTTACGATAAAAGGAAAAGATAGTACATTATAATAAAAAATAGCAAATATTCAAAAACATTACATATTTGGAAGTCGTAAAGGAGATCGAATTTTTTTGAAAGAAAATGCCGATATTGCAAAAGAAACAAAAAAAAATTAAGTAGAAGAATAGAAGAACTCTTTTGCCTCGAATCTTGTCTCTCATAAATCACTACGTACTCTCTGAGTGTTTTAGAGACTTTAAGCTTGGGCTTTTCGTATGAATCTTTATTCGTTTTTTTACGTCCTATAGGCGGCATAGATGCATCTAGCAATATCAATTTTATGAGAGAAATCGTTGCCTTATCACACTCGAATCGATTTATGCGGCCAATTTCGATTGTGACTAAAAAAGGCAAAATGGAGAGAGAGAGAGAGAGAGAGAGAGAGAGAGAGAGAGAGAGAGAGAAAGAGAGAGAGAAAAAAAGAGCTTTTCAATATCGATAAATATGTCGTTTGATCTTGCACTTTCCCTCTCTCTTCTCTTCCTCTCTTGAAGATCGTTACTTTTGCATCGCTCCCCAGTAGAGCATTAAAAGCGTTCGTCTTGTATTTACGAGCGGCATAACGTTAATGTATTTGTTTTGTTCTGTTCTGTAAGTATCGGCGTACGTTCGTTTACGATTATGATCTCAGAATGTTATATCGCACAAACGGTTAATAACTCGTTTGCTCTATCGCTCAGCCCTCGTGCAAATATCCATTTCAGCGCCCTCGGAACTTCGTTGTAGCAGAAAGGTCTCACTCAAATTCGACGTTAAATAGAATGCGACGATAAGAGCTGGAAATAACAAACGTGAAGAATCTCAAGAAAGTTTGCAAAATTTTCAATTGAGTATTTCTCTTTACAATTCCGAAAGAGTCATTCTCTCTTCTTCTTTTTCTCTCTTTCTCTCTTTCTTTCTTTATCTCTCTTCCTCTCTCTCTCTCTCTCTCTCTCTCTCTCTCTCTCACACACACACACACACTTTACAAGATTTAAATAAGTTAATATTATTTAAATGGTCAATCTATATTATATAATTGTCTTATAAGAAACGAAACATTTAATTAATTGGATCTTAATTGACTAAACGAAATAGAGAGATATCAAAGTTCTTGATAACATTTTCCGATTTCTTTCTTTTTTATTTTTTTTATTTTTTCTCAGTCGACTCTCCAAAAAGTGCGAACTGATGGCATGGATGAAAGGAAATGTCTAGCCAGCGTTACCGCATTTCCACAAAGGAAAGATGCAAGTCCGTTCTTCTTGGTGGACGTGCTCGGTCGTAGCTAAGCGTAACCACCACTGCCACCGTCTTCTTTTTCTTCTACTTGTCCCTACAATCCACTCATCAACCGTTGTCGACACCACACCCTTTTCGGTCCTCCTCTTCTTTCGAGATGGCACGGAATTTAGTCTCCATTGTCTCGTAATGTGTTCGATCGCATCCCAAATGCTTTCCCTGCGAGTGCTGTTGCCAAAAGCTGACTAACGTCGTCGTGACGAGAATTTCATTTACACCTGATCCATTATCGCTTGTCCTCGCGTCGAAAGTGTATTCCATAGCAATAATTTGGACTGATTCTTAAAGGCATTAGAACAGGACAAATATCTCCAAAACTACTTTTTAAACAATGAGTTTATTCGCTTTTTTTAGAAGAGAACGTAGATCGTGGCGATACGTGTAAGAGAAATTGCTTAAGAAGACGCTCTTTTGTCGTCTTAGGAAGAGTGGAAAGGACTGAGAATAGAGGTAAGAAGCGCGTGAGTTCATGTGGACGTAACTAGACTCCGTGAATCGACCTGGTGTCAACTTGAAGACGTCGACGAGGATATTGGGTTGAGCTTCGCTCTGACGTAGTTGGAGAGTGCTGCATAAGCTTATTAAGACTAGCTGTGTTATGCTATGCTTCTTCGACAGTATTGTGGTGATGGTAGAGATGATGGCGATGCCGATTCACCACCTTTCAACACGAAAAGAGACTTCCAAGAAAAAAGAGAAAAGAGAAGAAGGAGAAAGACAGAAACCTGCCATACCGACGAGCTGTGTATCTTTGGTGCAAGTATCGCAAACGTGACGGGGGTGGGATTCGAGCTCGTTAAAACAAGGGCTGATGTCCTAGTGCCAGTGTGCTGCTACTGCTACTGCTGTTACTGCTGCTGCTTGCTGCTGCTACTGCTGCTGCTGCTGCTGCCACCAGTAGAAAGGTCTAGGAAGAGGAAAAGGGCCGACTGGATGAGGAGACCAAGTACACCGGAGAGGGGAGGACGAAACTGGAGAAGCGCGAAGACTCTCGAGAGACAATGAGGCCGCTCGCGAGTGTCGCAACGAGTAGGTGCTCTCCACTATTGCCAACTCAGGCCCTTGAAGCTTTCCAACTCTGCACCATCGCTATCGTCACTTCTCCTCTTCCACCTTCTTCACCTTCTCCTCCATCTTCTATTCCTTCTGCTTCGACGGCGTCGGCGCTCCTCTTCTGCTGCTGGCCGACGAACCACCCTTTTTTTGCTACGAACAGGAGGATGAAGAAACGCGAAGACGGGAACGGACGTTAACGAAACAGCTGCCGAAGAGTAAGAAGGTGTTCGGTGTGACATGTTCTATTTTTTAATTTAATCAAGAATAAAAAAGAAAATATCTTGCTTCGATCAATTGGTATCGAAATATGAATGAAAAGAAATTATGTAATATCTATAACAATAAACGAACTAATATTCAAAGATTACAATGCAATGTATAAGATAATTCATATTAAGATCTTTCCTCTCTTTTAATTGCAGAAACATGTATTTGTGATATAAACAGAATTCTAAGTTCAAAGTTGAAATTTGAAAAAGTTTTCCATAGGAGACTAGCCAAGACGTGCGTTTCACGAAATAAAATTTTATTCGCAATTAAGCTGGTCTTTATGACGATGTGCCGACACGATAAATCTTCGCTTTTTTTTTCGTATTTAACTTGTGCAAAAGTTCATCTTTAATGCGTATTCGTCGTGAAATGCGTCACCACAATGATTCTATTTTTGTTTCTTATGGTAAATTAGACAAACGAAGCAGATTATAGAGCATCAATACACAATCGACATTCCTTTTTATTATCTAGGGGAAAGTTGTATATTTATACTTTCGCGCCTGCAATAGTTTATACTCATGGAATTGACTTTATCGAAATATTCCTGATCTGATAACTTTCTAAATAATTTTACAATATAAAATACAAAGCCATAAATTAATTAAGATAGTCATCTTAAATGTCATTTATATAATCTTGATTGATATAGATAAATTCTGTGCGACCGTATAATGTGGATTTGTTCCATTTACTTTCTAGGACTCGGATTATTGAAGCGCGAGAAAAAAAGAAATAAAGCAGTCAGTTGTAGTTAAGCATGCCGAAGATGAATTGGCACATCATTACTTCCGTTACAATTTTATGTTCTTTTGTTCTTTTGTGTAGTTGTTTAATATATCTTACATTTTATTATTACGCTAACTTCATTGTCTTTTTCTTCTATACTGTTTATTTTAACCAATCTTTTTTTCACTCTCTATTTCGTAACAATCGACATTTTAAAGTTTTTATTACATCACCTGTGATTTCGTTCGTTTCTCTTTTTCCTTCATTAAATTTAAATGAAAATGTTTGATATCCGAGAATATCGTCGATATTTAAATAGTTAATTATGTTAAAAATTGGTGAACAAAATTTAATGTAGCGTGTTTAAACTTTCTTTTTTTCTGTTTCTTTTTCTCTTTCTTTTTATACATATAGCAAGAACAGGTATGGCAAGAACAGCGAAGCGACGAACGATTTGCATAGTGGCAACGTTGAGAGGTAACAATATTACACGGTAGCAAGTAGATATGCTAATCTATCTAATGATTGACTGGAAGCTCCATTAACCCACTATCAGGAGTTTTCGGATTTATCTGCCTACGGACACCGTTATTATATTTGAGATGAAAACTGATTGACTATTCCTTTTTACATTATTTTTTTTTTGTTTTTTTTTTTTATTTAAAGAATTAGAACAATACTTTTATAAATAAAAGTAAAGTAAGTATTTCATCATAAACTCAGGGAGTAATCCCTGAGTGAAAATATGGCCATGATGTATACACGTTTATTTGTCTAGCCTGGAAAATTCTTCTTATGTAGAAAGAAATGCGCAAGAAGGAAATCAGTTTATTCAGAAGGTTACAGGCACCCGTACAAGCAGAGGGAGATAAATCTCGAGTATTAAAAAATTTCCCACTTCTTGTATATCTCCTGCTTGGCGACGAAGCATACCTACGTATATGTAAATAGGTATATCTCCAGAAAAGGAATTCAAAACTTGACATTCTAAATTCCCACAAAAGTTTATCGAACATTGGCGTTTTTATAAAGAGATAGAGATTAATAGAGGAAATTGGGAGCGAACAAGATAGTTCTTCGCTCTTTCCAAAATTTATGACTGTAGATGCTACATCGATGTGGAAAATATTCCTTTAGAGCTATCTATGAACTGAAAACATCGCAAGAAGTAACGTATTCGCGAAAGCAGCACGTTTTAACTGCAGGAATTGGTAACAAGAAACGTTGGAAAGCAGATATTCGGAGAAATTAAGAATTCACTGGATTTGTAACCTTCAATGATGTTATAAAGACCACTCTCCTCTCAGGGGGTTGATCCGTTTAGTAAACAACCAAGAAAACGTTATAAAAGCAACTTTCTGTAAAGTATAAATCGGATATTTGAAACGGAAATGGACGATGGCCAGTTTCATCTATTTAACTTTCGTGCAATTCCTTCACGATGTTGCATCTAATGTCAACTGCTTCATTTCCATCTGCCTCTCTCTTTCTTTCCTTTTTAGTACCGTTCGTTAAAACCCTTCGAAGAATTCTTTTTACTCCATTCGTTCTGACTTCGATTTCTTTTATCTAACTATTTTTCTTTCTCTCTCTCTCTCTCTCTTTCTGTTTCTCTCTTTCTTTATCTATCTCTCTCTCTCTCTCTCTCTCTCTCTCTCTTTCTTTCTCTTTCTCTTTTTCTTTATCTCTCTTTCTCTCTCTCTCTCTCTTACTTTCTCTTTTTCTTTCTTTCTTTCTTTCTTTCTTCCTTACGGAAAACAAACAATGTGCGGACGCACACTCGAGCGCCCTAGAATAGCTACGGCGCCTACGACACATCGAACTTCTGCCTTAGGATGCACTTTCCGGGAGAGCACGTTAAAGCGTACGAGGACGAGCAGTCGAAACTTAGCAGAATCGTTGGCGAACTTTCAAACACAAATTTCGAACTCCCTTCCCTTACAATGCCGCGATGTTTCTCAACGTGCTCGGCAATTGTCTTTTCTTTTTCTCTCTCACTTCCTCTTT